>NC_057945.1:28017175-28322175 GCF_018555375.3 Anguilla rostrata
ACGTTCTCAAAAAAAAAAAAAAAAAAAAAAAAAAAATTAGCAGACAGGCAATGACATACACCAAAGAGCCAGCCATTAGTATTGGATGTCCGCTGGTGCAATAGAAATAAACTTTATGTCAGGTTTTCAAAAGTTAATTAAAAGCTAGTATATATCACAAGTGAATAAAGATATGAAGAGGTCAGAAATACACATATACTCTTTTCCATAACAAACATTTTCTCATTCATCTTGGATGGCTTCAGCCAAATGGAACCCTTCAACTGGATGTTTAGCTCTTTGTAGCGCTATTACACAAAACGGTAAACATATGGCAAAAAACTGTAGGGATTTGTTTGAATTCATGTATAAATTTCAGAATAAAACATACATAGAGATAATCAGCAGTTAGGATTACAATGAAATCACTTATGAATTGAGGAATCATTTTTTCTAGTTTATGCAGTCTAGTGATCAGTCTGTCCTTCATTAGGCTCAATCTGACATCCATGAGAACATGTTGGCTCGCTGCACCAGACTCACTCTCCAAGACCTGCCCAGCCAACTGGAAATATCACAGGTTGTTATCATTCCAGAAAGAAGTCTACGACTGAGAACAACAAAGCTTTAATTTGAGACAGGATCTGACCACAGCTGGGCTTTGTTAAGGCCTGTTCACGCCACCTCGCCATCACCCCACACCCCCTCTGCCCTGGATAAAAACGTGCAGTGCTCCGAGACCCCGCCCCCCTCCTCACACCACACAAAACCCGTTTGGCTGTCACATCTGGGAGTCCCAAATCCTGAACATTTCTAAATCAGAAGTATAATATGCTCATCTACTAACACTGGGCAGGTCAGTTGCAGTGTTATCATGGGAAGCATCTGGATATAATGTTTAAAAGCTACACAAACATATGAGAACTGCTGTCATTTGATAAAGGGCATAATTGAGAAACAGCTTTTCAAAATTGGGCCACAGCATAAGTGACACCTGATAATGGACTATCCTCATGAAAATGAGATTTTCCATATCACAACAAGATGAAATGTCAATAGGAGACATGCAATGTATGAGTTGCACAACACACCAAGCCCCAGGTCTATATAATATTTAACAACAAACAAACCACACTTGTGGGGGGAAGAAATCTTAAGGTGCCACAAAGTTAGTGCTGTGTTCAGACTTTCTATGTGACCGTGTTGTGTGTGTCTGGGAAGGTCAACAACTGTGTGTGTTTACAGTACATGCTAAGCTTTGAAACTGTTTGGTGATGTGATGTTTGAGGTGGATCGTTGTTTGTTTTTGATGTATTTACACACTACACAGGGCATAGACAATATGAAGGACAGTCCAATATTGGTTTATTGTTTTTCCCCCATGAGAAGAAAGTCAAGATCATACAGACTACTGTGTGGATTTTCAAGTGCTACTACATAGAAGGGTACGCTGAATTGTGTTCAGTACACATTACTCATATTGCTACCATTCTCATAACTTTTGATTTTTCAAATGCCCTTCTGACGTCCTAAAAAGAAATGAGGATATTCTTTGTGCATTCAAAATGGTTTATACCAACTTGCCCACGGTCTGTAATCGGCATTCACAAATACAGTCTACTGTGTTACATTTGCATAGGCTGTCAATTGGATTCAGAGTTTACCTATCATGCCAGATTAGAGGTCACTGCCACTTACTTTGATCCCTCGTTCCACAGGAAGTAGCCAATGAAGTCTCCTGAAAAATGGAGTGAGAGAGACAGAGAGATATAATGGTTAACAGTGAAGTATGACAGTACCATTGTGAACTGTCTATGTAAGAATTACTTTTCCTGTTATGCTACTGAAAATACATACATGAGGACCATTTCAAAAATACGAATACGACTACCAAATTACGACTAATGTCCTTTTGGGAAACAGTACAACTCTGAATCTTTGGGAGAACAGTCTACAGTCTGGCAGCTAGATGTGTGTCCACCTGCCATGGCCTCAGGTTAGGACAGCTTCCAAAGCAACACAATTATTTCCACCTGGGTAGGGCAGGATATTTTCTGTTTTTCTTTTACTGAGCTTTTAATCCAGCCATTTCTTTATACTTTCTGCAAGGATTTTCCTGGTTATTACAGTATTGATATTTACATTGAGTAGGCCTATTTAAATTAGCATTGTTGCTATGATTAGTATTATCATTGAACTATACACTTCACATAGGTATGCTTGAATTTGATATTTGAGAGTGAAGAAAGAAGGAGTGGGAAGAAGAGCCATACAATGCCTATAAGAATAAGGGACCCACTCCCAAACCCACATGTGTGCAGTGGATTTTAAATGTGTACCTAGAACTCACGCTACAGGCATGGCAGAATGATCACTAGCCTTATCTGTAGACAAACAATCCTGCTGCTATTTTTGCAGTGGTCACTCTTTTCAAGGGCGAGTTCATTAAAGCATTAAGTAGGTTCAGTCAAGTTTCCCTTTCCCCCCTTTTGTTTAAAATATCTTTTGATGCATATACTTAGCATCTCAAATGAAATTCCCTTGATTAAACAAATAATGGCACATTCAGAAAACTGTAATTGAGTTCAAATTGATTCTGCTGCTGCTCTAATTGCATTTAAACACTGTTCTTTCCTAACCCTGGATTCAAAGCTCCTTAATTACTGGCCTCTGAAGACAAATCCCCCAGGTCTGAATGGGAAAATAAAAATAGTGTAAGTTTTACAGCACGTTGTAAAAATGACCTATAAACTTTTTTTTATTCAATACAAACTATGCCCCTTCAGGGTGGGTACAGAGAAAACCGAAATAGCCTGCACTGTGCCCTGTAACCCCCTCCCAAAAAAAATAATTAATAAATAATAAATGCCACAAGTTAACAGTAAATCCCAGCTGCAGAATTCTCTCCGTCCCCCCATCCTTTTCCCTCCTTTTTATAAACCAAGCGTATAAAATAAATAAATAAATAAACGAAAAACAGCAAAATGTGTTTCCTGAAAACCAGGAGAGGTGGAAAAAGCCCATCCTGCCTGTGGAAGCGCAGGCCCGTAGGACCGCCCGACGCTGGCCTTTCTTGCCGAGGCAGCAGAAGTTCCCTGAAAGGAAAGGGCCTGCCAACTCAAACAGGGCCTTTATTTCACGCCCCAGAGCAGAGAGCGCGCCCGCAGTGGGCTTCCTGAGGGCGGCGTGCAGCTGGACCGCTCCCGCCAAAGGTAGCGGGAATGTCAGCGCTACTGTAAACTCGCTCCGGGCTCCTATCAGCAGGACATCCCAAATGAAAGCCCCGCCGCCGCCTGTGCGTCTACCCCACCTAAACAGACAGCATTGTTTTGTTTTTTTTTCCCCCCTCTGTTCCATACCCCAAACTTCCCACCGGTCACAATGAGGGAGCTCTTAGAGGGCAGTCACTTTCTGTCAACGTGCTGGAAAAAATTAAAAATGCCACGAGATGGAGGAATGACATTCAGCTGGAGTTAAAAATACGAGCGGTCTGAAAGCGATTAGAGTCTTATTTTCTGTCAAGCGCCTGACACCAGAGGGGAAACCAGAACAATCGACTCTGCGGCTTTTTTTTTTTTCTTTTTTATTTTGCTGAATTTAGAAAAGCTAATTAGTTTTGCTCTCATAAATCCAACCTGAATATGACCAATTTAGAAAGCGTGAGTGTACGGGTGGCGGTAACAAAACACGTCGAATGAGGACAGCGAGCCTCGCGAGCCATCGCAGGCTCCCGCCCGCTCGACTTTACCTCGGCGTGTCTCAAGCCGCAGAGATCTAAGCCCTTCAATAAATGGACAATTTGCCATTGCCAAAAGTGGCTTTTTATGAAAGGATGTTGCATGCACAAAGTAACACTGAGCCCCCTGTGCAGGCTGATATCCGAGAGCTCAGCCTGAAGGCGAAAACCACCTGATTGACCGTCACACAAGCAAAAGATGAACCAAACTTCCACTGCAGCTGCAGAAATATAACCACCACCACCACCCTGTTCCTCTTTCAAGGGTAAAGAAATCAAGGTTTACCAGAATGGAAAACATCTTTTATGGTACTCTTACAGTATTTTCTTAAATTTTGCTTTAAATGTGCATACATAGATAGCTATCTACTGTATGTTATCTATTACAAATTTTTATAGAAGTGACATGATTTCATGTTTAATATGCCTAGTGTAAATTAATGACAAACGTGTGAAAATTGTCTTCAGGAATTTTGCCGCTATTCCCTGAACAAACAGTGGAGAGTCTTTCATCACTGTCGGCTAAAAGACTGATGGCCTGTCAGCGGCTTCCCCTCCTCCAGCACTGCTTTTTGGGTTGGGAAGTCGCTAAAAAAGGCTACAGACACACATTCCAGGCCTTCGCTTTTGCCGGGAGTAATTCTCAGAAGCCGGGTCGCTGCCAACGTCCTTGCAGCCAATGGCAAAGAGGCCAATAAGTTCACATTAACTGCAGAGTGTAACTGCGCTGAACATCTGCTCATGAATGAGAGCGTTGCCCACCAACTCAGCGAGTTGGGGGCGCTGATGAAAAATTCAACGTTCCCCGCGCTGGCACGCTTGTTTTGCTCTATTCTCCTGAGCCTCCAGAATTATATTAAGAGAATTTCAGCACGGCGCGGTGTATCTGAGAGAACAGCTGGTGTTGAAAAGGGATCTGCCTCTCTCTGAGAGCTCTGGGACCTCACACCGGATTGGCCTTCTCGTACACCATTTGTCCTTGAAGAAGAAAAAAAAATCCGCGCTAAACACTCAGGTAATAATAAGAGAGCCTCAGCTATACATTTAGCTGATTACACTATGAGCGTGAAGCTGGACCAAGAATAACCAATGAACACCTGAACCGATGAGAGTGTATAACGATGGTGGTGCTGATAAGAACTGCTGGGCAGAATCCAGAACCAACTGTCTTAGCTTCTTTTTGACAATTCATGTGGCTTACTCACAAACAAAGAACCGGAAACCGTCTTATTCTCTCCATTTCATGAGCACTGTTTTAGCCCAGCTGGAATGACACTGATTGGAACTGATATTATTCGTAGTTTAAATTGACCAGGCCTTACTGCTTTTGATTAGATTTGATTAGGTTTTATGAATCTAAAAATATGTGGAGATATCAAGTGCCATCAATGATAGGGATTAGAACAAATAATAATGCTTTGTTATAGGAAGCCTTTGAATTGGATCATGTGACTAACGGCACAGAAGCTTCCTCTTAACCAGTTAACACTGATACTTAATTCCACTTAATTCCAAGGCTGTGGAATGTGTACCTTTCATTGTTTAGACTAAACTTTCACATAGCATTACCTTTGAAAAGGAAACCTTCATTGAAGCATGAAACCCAATTTAGGAATTTTGATAATTTACATATTGTTATGAAAATAACTGTTCAGCCCAGAATTTGTTTGCGATTTGGTTGCACAGATTCAGTAGTAACATTCCAAACTTCACTACTTGTGTATTAAATCAATGACATATTTTCTACATAATACCAACTATATTATGTCAGTCAAACATAAAAGAGAGCACAATAATTTAAATTTATCATCATACACATTGCATCCAAAGATGTTTCAGTTGATCATGAAATTAAACAGATTTTTTTTTCCTTCCACCGACTGGAGCAACTGTCTTCACTTTTGTAAGGAAGTGGTAGTGTCCACCAAAAGCTAAAAATAAAAGATTACTTAACATTCAAATAATTTCACTTCTGTCTTTCATAAAAAGTAAGAACACAGCTGGCTATAAATTAGTAAACAACTTTTTGTTAAAAGTCAGAAAAGGGCAGCATGGACAGGACAGCCATTGAAAAATATTTTTTTCTTTCCATCTCAAAAGGCATTTGCTTATTTTGAACACTATATACCTTTTCCATTGGTTTTAACTGAACCCCCCCACCCACACACAAATTGTTTACTCATCAACACTGTGGCAGTACAAATTATCTACTTTATGAGAGAAATTCAGGACACTGAATTTCTGTCAAAAAAAAAAAAACCTCAATAATGTGTACAGTAACTGCTAAGTTATTAAAATAAAAATGAAACAAAAACATCCTTACGTTGTTGCTATACACCCTTTCAACAAACAAAAAATGCACTGCAAATATTACATTAAGGTTTTGGATGACTAAACTTTCCTTAACAAGAAACCAATGTTCTCCTTATCAAAGATATGTTTCATATTTTTAGCTGGTAAATTGAGTATCATGAAAGCCATATTGTAGCATACAATCTATTGAATAAGAGAAAAGTTATCAATTCCTGAACCAGAGGTATCTTTTGTCCAGACAGAATCACAAAAAGAAAAGAAATTTCACATTTCTGAGTAACAGAATTTGAGGGATTGTTTCTCTAGATGGCAGTGATGACAAAACTGGAGCTGAATAAATCTCAAAAGGAAAACGTGGTACTTTATTGCACAGAATAAAATGACACGAGGATTTCTAAAGGTACATATGTACTGCTGTAGTTTTAGAAGTGGTAAGAAAGCCAGAGAAAGACTGCCACACAACTATAGTACCTCTTTTCCATTCATAATGTCAAGTGATGAAGATTTTTCTAAAGGAGATTCAAATGGAATTCTTACTCTCTGGTTTTGCTTTTAGTAGGTCTGAAGCTAGTTTCTCCTAAAATCATTGCCTCTAGTTTGATTGTAAAATTCGGTCTGATAGGCAAAAGTGGAACACAAACTAGATGTTGATAAATCACTGTGCTTCATCTTTATGACAAGAACCCCCTTTTATCAAACTTACAACGTCACACAGAGACAGGAAATCACAAATAACCACTGACAAACAATTATAATTACAGCATTAGCAGGAACTAGTAGGAACAAAAGGAGCAGGGAAATGTAATGGGAATTTCAATCTTAGCTCACAGCACCCCATTACTGGCTAACAGTAATTAATAAAAAATAGTAATGTTGAACATAATTAACAAAATATGAATTACCTTCCCAAACTTAACAAATAGAAAAAAGTCACTTTATTTTTTAAATGATTCAATTATGGAAGCTACACAGAACTTGATTGTGAAGTGCAGAAATGTTCACTTCCAAAAGCATACCAGTGCTTAAGGCAGACTGATTATTAACACCACTGTGTTATTAAAAGTCAATATGTTACAAGTGTGTTGCTTTTATTAAAATGATGAAATCTAATATACAGTATTAGAATCTTTTTAATACAGCTGAGAATGTCAGCTGGTCCCCGTAAATATGACTGCTTGTGTCTTGCATATGCATTGTTGACACTTAATGCAATTTCAGCAGAAGATCCGAATGTGAGCACTATGGGTAATATAATGCTCTTAATGAGAATCCTTTCCAGTTCTAGACCTTGGCGAGATAGCCATAATGCACAGCTCCCCTTTTAATAAAATAATTGTTACAGTTATTAAAGATGAATCTCATCAGAGGCAAGATGACAAAATAATTCATTACTAAAACTGGGCTTTAAATAGCTGCAAATTAAATTTCCCCTGAAAATACGCTTCCAGATAAATTGGATCGTTATTTCATATAAATATTGGATTTAGTGTGCCCTTGAAAAAAATAAATAAAAAATAAAGAAAAATATAAAGAAAAACCATCCAAAAAAAAAAAAAAAAAAAGCCAAATCACCAAATCGCTACACTAGTCAAGGGCTTTCCTCTCCATGTAGTACGTCAAAAGATACAGCGAAAAAGTCTTTTTTTCATTTAAGTATCCCCACCATATCCCATATCCCATATCCCATGTTTACAGGATTGGGGAGTATTTATGCACACCCTGTATGCTGTATGTGCTGCATGTTGTGTGGGCCCATGGATGTACTGTACTTCCAGATTGTTAATAAAGGCTTATTTATGCATTCAGGAGACATAATTTACGTTGATGGCATGGAAAATTCCCAGCATGCCTTTTAACCTGTCGTTTTTCACTCTCTCCACGGCAGGATGTACAGAGGAAATGCTTTATTAAGGTCCTGAAGACATAAAGTGTGGGGTGACTTACTGGTGCATTACTGTCTAAAAGCCAAAGTTATTTAGACCAATAAAAACACTAATATATCGTTTGAGTGGAATTACATTGAAGTTATCTCTACCTTAATAACATCACCACAACCCTGATGTTGTTTAGATCAATAAACCCCATTACAAGTACAGACCTCAACAAAGATAACACTGTACTGTGACAATGAAGTAATGCACTGCTGAATTTCAGAGCAAAGGAGATTCAACTTCGGGGCGATTACACATCTGAAGTCTATAATTGTACATACAATTGCAATCTGTGGAAAGCATTGACTGGTAATACGTTAATGACTATTTTAAATGCAAAATGTAACTTGTGAAGATCTAGTCCACCCTGCCGCCCTTCCCGCTTTCCCCTCCAATCCCCTGCCCTCCCTTTCCAAACACCAGGATGATATCAGGGTGGACCCGAAGGTCCGGTCTTGTTCTGTCACGATCCTGGGTTTCCTGTCGGGAAAGGGAGCAGTCCACAGCACTTCTGGTCTCCCTCTCCCTCTCTGCCAGCCAGAATCACACAGAACTGGGTAATGTCCAGAAATACTCGCCTCGCTTTCTCATTTGTATTTGGATAATGCATGCTGATTATAATCTAAAATGTTCATTTTGTTTAGTGAAGCTTTGAGCAATTCACAGTTAGAATAAGAACATTTCACTCCCTTTTTAGGTATCCTGTCCTGCTGTAATAGCTGTACTAGTAGCAGCAGTAGTTTTGCTATAGTACTAGTACTACTACTACCACAAACAGCAAGGTGTTATAACAAGCAGCTACAGTAGTAATAATAGTACAAGTTATTGTTGTTGCCTTTAATTATGCTGAACTACATTAAAAACTGTCAAACTGTTTACATTCTCTCTGCATAGTTCAAGTGTAGATCTCAGAATTCATGAAATCTGCCTAAGTGCAAGAACTCCTCTCTAAACGCATTACAAACGCACTTTTAAAACAGCAAATGAAATGGTAACGCCAAAGGAAAAACAACAATGAAGGGCCATTAAGGATGTCGTTTGTCATTAATGTGAGCTAATGTGCTCTAAACACTGTGACATTCACTTCTGATGAAAAGCTGCTTGTTGATCAGGGGCGGGATGGTAAGAGGAGCAGACACAAAACAAATGACGTTTAAAAAAAAAAAATAGCTTTATTAAGTCCATGATATTTTCATTTCTCAGACTGTTCATAGACTGCATTTATAAACTAGGCTAGGTATATCTGTGATGGAACTCACAGCTTTCCCATGAGTGTGAATGGTGATTTTTAGCATAGGCTCTGCATCTCTCTCCTTTACGTGGGACCATTTCTGCCAGTGACCAGCAGGGGATGCACTAAATCATTCAGGTGTTGATCAATTCATAGGGACCAATATTCACATTCAGAAGTAGAACCACACCCACATTCACCGTAGCAACACTAAAAAAAAAGGGACACAGTGGGAATTGGGAAATAGACCACTCTCTCTGTACAGCTGTACTAAAAAACGTAATATAATATTCTACATTGTACAGTTTCACTAACTACCTGGGAAACTACTGAAGTCATGTCAAGAATGCAAGAATGATTACCCCTTTATGCTTCTCTCAAACTTCTACGAAATACATGCTTTGTCTTTTTAGCAGAAACCATGTGGAAATGCATGCAAATTGCTGATGACAGCAGTGTGCATGAACCCAATTTAGTGTGCACGTGTGCTTAGTGCAGTGACAAACCCATGAATATCTGCATAGACCCACAAGACTCCACAAACCACAGGAAGAACTGTTTTGATATGTGTCACAAAGTTTAGAAAAGGGAATTTTTCAGAAAGTTTTTTTCTTCTCTTTTTTTCTGTTTGTAATGCGCTTTCAGTGTTTTGGTTTGCTAGCACGCATTTATTTATTTTTTAATGCTGAAAAGCCAGCAGCCATGTCATGCAACTAAGTGTCAACTCAATCCAATAAATTGTGATTATTCTACCTTCTGAGGCCCACATTTTCTGTGTTCTAGAACCTTCCTTACCTTAAAGGATGAGAAGTATAAATGAATAACTCTAAATACTTTTTTTCTTACATTTTAGAATGCAAGAACAACTGAACAAAACAGCAAAAGATACAAAAAAATAATTATTTTGTCAAATTATGCCAGCCCCCTCCACCACCCAAATTCCTGTTCTATGTCTCTAGCTCTCCCATCTTGTCACCACACACCCCCTCACCTCACCTTTTATCTCCACTGTTCAGTTGCTCAGTGTGACCCACAATGCCACAAAAACATTCTCTCACAATGGAAAGTAAGCAGTCAACAGGAGAGTTGCTTAGCGATGTGAATCCATGGAGATTCATTTCAGTGTTTATTGGCACTACCATTCGTTTGTAACACTGTTTTTTTTTTCTTGCGCATGCTAAAAATACCAATAATGGAAAATATGATGCTTTGCCCACCATAATAAAAGCATTGAAAATAATAGGCACCTTTTTAGTATCCTGAGCATATTATTTATCAAATACCAGGGTTACAAATTACAACCTAACAACTTCCTCATCTTAATAGCCTGCTGTAGCATTTAGAAAACAGTTAGAAAAATTCCATATTTCAGATAATGTTTCGATTACAGTTAATGTCTTCACATGAAACTATAAACCCTGGTTATAACTATCAGCAAAGCCTGCAATCGGCCTAGGATATTAAGTTGGTCTTCATATAACTTATTTTTAATGATCATGTATATATGATATGTTTATGATGTATGGATATCATATATACTGTATATACCCAACAATGTAAAGTACTATCACTTCTCGGTCTTGAAGCTCCTCAATTTTTCATATTTGTAAGGGACATCACGACCAGATATGAAATTCCATATCTAAATTCAGACACCCATTCTCTATTCACCACACACACACACACAATAATTTACATCTACAAATATAAAATGGGCAAAAAAATACTCTACTTGCAGTTGGCCAGTAGGAAATTAAATTAAATACATTGTGGTTGACTAAGCCTTGCATGCATTACTGTAGGTGAACCGCATTTATGGCAGATAACTCAGACTTGATGGGACGCAACTGTTAGCGATGCAGAAGGCTGGGGCGCATTACAGATAGCGTAATCGCCATCAGCGTACAGGCTCCAGATAAGGCCAGCTCTTCCTCTGCGAGACAGACCATCAGGAACTTGAGTGGGACCCAAGTACAAAAGGAGTATATGGAGGTGATGACGGAGAATAATACCTCCGCAGAAATGATCATCTTTGACAGTATTACATTACCGGACAATAAATAAACGGGCTAAAAAAGGAAGACGGAGAGGAAGAGAAGCGAGAGAGAGAAAAGAAATCTGCCGCCAGCTCTAAAAGTGAAAGCATAAATAAAGTGTGGCACATCTTTTACCTTCCTCAATTACCCAGCTTTTGACATGCAAGCTGAGCGCAGTGTAATTAACATCTCGGGAGATAATGGGGTCAGTACTCACTGATCAATCTCACACATATATTATCTGCCTTTTACCAAACTATGCTCACGTCGTTTGAGATGAAAAACACAGCGAAGACAGTTGCCTTTTAATAATAAGCCTTAGTTGCGGTTTATGAGCTCTGAGATCAGGTCTTTCTTCCCAAATGTGAATTTAATGTTGTTCTTAGAAGCCCGGATCGTAAACATACAAGCGATTGTGTGCTTTTGAATCTCACATCTGCTTCAATATTTATGGTTATTAAAAAACACAAGCCTAATCACCATTAAAGACATTATGCTTCCATACATAATTAAAACATCATAGTGAAGTTTTCTCTTTAGTCAGTATTAGTATCAGTTGCAGAAGCAGTATTTTAGTGTGAAGTTACTAATAGTATTAGCTGTAAAAGCAGTATGTATTTACAAATTGATCCATTTATTTAAGCAATAGGGTGGCTGTGCTCTCATTAGGTAAGTTTTAATTTACAATACCAGCCTGGACAAGCAGCAACTATGATTAAGAGGACCCTACCAGTTGTTTGTCTGCAGATCAAACACAAATGTAAAGAAAGCCAGGAAGAGAAAAAGAAGAAAAAAAAACATCTAAGCCATTAGGAAAAAACACTGCCTTTTAATCAGCTAGTGGTATGTGCAATCACCTTTTTTCCAGACAGGTCTTGGAGACCTCCCATCTCTAGTCAGATGTGTAGAAACAGGTCCCGCCCACTGGAGACCAGGTAACACCTGGTGTTCGCCAACAGAGCGCCGAGCTGAAGCGAAAACTCTCACCACCGGTGGAGTCATACCTTCACTCCCCTCATTCTGCGGGGCAAGTCACAACCCAGTCCTGCGGGGCCGCACTGACAGCTGCTGATTCATCCCCATGTCTGCGCTGACAGGGTGAGATACTGTACACTTCTGATCCCGTCACGGAGATGTACGCAACACCCGTTCAGGACAAGACACCGCTCACGTACCCGGCGTTTCCACACTGTGAAACTCAGGAGAAACGGCCATTGATCTGGTTACTTGTGCAAGAACGCAGCTGGTTCAGTTGGCCTCCAGCCACACCACCCGCCAAGATTCAACAATCAAATGGCTGATGATGAAAAGGGTGGGGCTCTGTTAGCATTGATTGAAAACTGGCATGATTGTATTTTAACACCACTCAACTGCACCAGGTATGGATACGTAGCATGAATAGCAATGTAGAGACTCCAAATGGAAATCTTCCACATCAATGAGTTTTTGACATTCATTTATGGTTTAGTACTGTTCTGTGCTGTTTAGAATCTATTATGCACATGATCACTAAAGTAATTCACAGGACCTTACAACAATCTCAGCGCCTCACAGTGCACCTACTGTAGCAATTGCTAATTGATCTTTTCATCTCGCCAAACAGGTAAAAGGCATTTCATTTCTCTTTCAGTCAATATTGCCACCCTTACTCGCTTTACTAGGTTTGCTCATTATCCTAATATTTTTTTTCCAGAAAAACATGCTTCCTCCTGTACCTGTGAACAGATATATTGTTTCCCATAATCCCCTGCTGAGCTCTAGCTACATGCTGTGAGGATAATTAAGGTGGAGCGTTCAATTTCGTGCATGGGGAACTACAGGGCTATTGTATTCATTGCTTGTATTCAAAGCAAATAACGTTTTCCCAGAGATGTTTGCCTAAACAAGCTAAAATATTACCTGCGAATATGGACGAATGAACAGATTGTGAAAAGAAAATAATCACTGCTAAATCTCTGTCTCCTCTTCTCAATGTTCATGGATAACCCGCCATGCCTCAGCTGATACTATACACACAATCTCCGCCTTAAAAAAAGAAAATTCTTAGAACAGTCTCTGGCGCTACAGCATTGATGAGACAAAATGAAGTATCTCAGATCATCTGTAAAAACAAATGCATCGAACACAAGCAATTGAAAGACCCACACTCCGACACATGTCCAATTCGTGGGATGTGAGTACTTCCCACACCACAACAAGTAACACCTGCCGTCTTCGCCGAGACTTTGGGTCACTGGTACACAGTTCAGGTTTCACATATGACAAATATATGGAATTGAGTTAATGACTCCCTCATGCAAATTATAAAGGGACAAGTGGAAGCATGGCCACTGTTCACTGGCTTAGTGCTCTCAAAGAATGAGTGCTCAACCATCTACGCTTCGTCTGAGGTCATCTTTTGGCCATTCCCAGACAGGTGCAACACAATTTTCATAGCCATGGAGGAAGCCTCTCATGCTGAATGCTGAGAAAAACGGGAGGTCAGACCTCGGCACTCTCATCACGTCCTTCCTCCAGAGAGGGGACAGACAGGCACAAATGTGCAACGGTTCGGCTCAGCCTTGGCTAGTGTCACAGAACATGTGCAGGAGTCTACATGTACTGGTTAAGTCACATGGGACGAAGCTCTTACTGACTTCCATAAAGCAACACGACGGCACACAAACACAACCTTGTCAGTTACAAATTATAATGCATGTGCAAATTGCATTCACGCATACGCAACTTTCCATGCTTGCCGGCAAAATCTCTGATCATACCACAGATTTCCACAGAGAAGCTAAAAAGCAATGGGGGGCACACAGGAAACATTTTGGATTGTACAGTGAATTTTCCTTGAGGATGTGGCTATATTTGAGCAAGTTCCAATCTGAGATTGTGAACTTATACCCCTTCATGTGAAATTACTAAAAGTGACCAGCTGGGGCTTTAAAACCATTTTAATAATTCAGCGCCATAGTCTCACTCCATGTATATCCACCTTCACCTAGAACATAAAGTACAGAAATAAGGTCAGAGCAATCAACTATATCACTAGCCCATGAAGAAAAAGTAGATAGTGTCTTATTGTCGGTTGGGTCGTCGATTTATTTTTCATGGTAAATGTTTCATGTTGATCTCTGAAACTGGCTAGCAGCACGCAAAAAAAAAAAACTTTTACAGTGCAAAAGAGTGTTTTTCAGAAATACAGAAGCTAGTCAGTACTACAAATTAAACTGCATTTAACTTACATCATGTTAAACTGTTCTCTATAGTACTTTTCTTTTTAAATGCCACACAAACTACCACACAAGCGCAAAAAATAAAAGAATAGTCACACAAGTTACAACAAATCATTTAAACATTGGTCATTTCAATGTTGCCACCCCCTTTTTAATACAGTACATGTCAAAAGTATTCCAGTATTAAACAAACTGAAAATGAGTAAGACTAGTGGAGGGTGTGTGTGTAGCGGGGGGGGGGGGGGGGGTGAGGGCTGAGGGGCTATGTGCGACGGGCAAGGGGTTTTAATGCAAGTTTGTGCAAGGATGGAGATGGTTTATAACACCGCACACTTGCAACAGATGTGTGTTTTATACAGGAGCTTCCCTTGCCGTGAGCCCTGGAGTTCCGATCCTGGAGTGCACACCTCCGAGGGCCATTAGGCCCAATAAAACATGCCTTTGAAAGTGCATGTGGACCAGTACCGGCATGAAGCCAGAAGCCCGTAGTGAAAATGTCTCCTCCCCCCCCCCCCCCCCCAGTTGCCATCAAATATTTTCACTCACAAAAAACACTTAAGAGCAACGGTTTGAAACCCCCAGGAATCTTCATAAGTGTGAATGGTTTGCAATTGTAGTTGTGATTAACTAAATAGAGAAACAAAAAGCCAATCCATAATATTTTTGGTATTTTTTGACGGCACAGTCATTTCTGGCCGGACTTTATAAGATATATAATACCTTGTTAAAAGATATTCCGCCAAATGCTTCCAAATGTTAGTCTGGCCTCAGCACACGACTGTGTCTTGAGTTCTAGAGTAATAAAATCAAAATCAATAATTACACACTCCGTACAAGCACATTTGCTAAGATTTTTCACCACTCAGCAGCAACCATCTCCAGGCCCCCATCCTCACCTCCACCTGCGCTGTGTGGCCAGCACCCCACCTATCTCTCTTCCCAGAGCTGATCAGTGTGGCCTGTGCAGGCCGTGATCTCCACCTCCAGAGCCCGGGCAGGAAGCAGCACTGGGCCATGCCTAACGGTTCAGCATGGGGGCTCCCAGATCTCTTACACAACACCGTCTCCTGCCTGGGGCCAGCGGCTCCCGCCTTCTACCTGCGGGTCTGCCTTCCTTTTGTGAGATGATAAGACCGGAGCTGGTGGGGGTGGGGACGGCACATCCTGCGTGAAACCGCATCCTGAACAAGCATCACCGCGTCTCACTGTAAATAAATACTCTCTCCTCGCAGAACTTCCGTCAACTGTCACTGCCTTGGCTCCAATCACCTTCAAGTCCAAACAGGAAAGCGCAGAGAGGCGAGCGAGATGGCTGATATGAGCTTTAATTTGCTTTTTGCTGCAGTTTTCCTCGGCCCTGCACTTCCTATTCTCCCTCAGAGCCAGCTGCCCGGGATCTCTCAGACACTCCTGGCCCTTCCTGTCACCCTTCATTACTGTGTTATTGTGGGCCAGCTCCGCCAAGGGGTGTGGGGGGGGGGGGGTGGAGTCCACTGGGTGCAACCCAACCCGTCACACAAGGCGCACGGGCACACATTTAGGCCAAAAGGCGTACGCGTAAAGAGACGCATATTAAAAAGAAAAAAAGAAAAAAATTTATCAGCCAACTTATTACCTGCTAATCCGTTCTGCACCATCAGAGGTGTTGCTGAACAACAGAGGCATGATGAACCCAGCAAACTGAAACAAAACAATCTTGCCAACGGCAAACTGTTTTTGTTGTCTTACAGACATTACTGATGCGATTTAAATGCAGAATGTCCTTTGAGATTAATCATATAACACTTCGTATCGCAACACATATATTGAAGTACAAGGTGTAAAAAATAAAAATAAAATGTGTGTTCAAACAAGAAACAAAAAACAGCCTAAATGTGTCACACATCAGTTTTTTGTGGCATGGTGCAGACTGAGCCTGGCATTCCTGAATCAAAGTAATGCCAGTGTAAAATGCAAGAAAAAACATAGCAAACCCATTGACAAGTACTTGCATTCAGAAAGGTTTAGTTCATTCTGAACTGCAATTAAATTATACATCTTGCTATCCTAAAGCACGTCAGAAACAAATCATTTTTTGAGCCATATCTGTTCTATTCCAAATGATTCACACTTTTGAGAATTTTTCACACAATAAACGACTCACACGAATCCAAAATGATGACCCTGCAAAACTGCCTTGGGCCTGGCATAAGGACTGTTTGAAGGATACATATAAAGAGGAGTGCAGAAACCATCATGCAATACGCAAGTTGTTGACATCATGCACGAGCCTCGTATCTCTCATTTCTGTCATTATGGGAGTTTTTTAAACACACTGAATGTTCTCATCAAGCTCAATGTATTCATGTATGTTTATTTTCTTAACTCAATAACTAATACAATTGGTTTAAAAACCCAAATAATAAAAACAGAATGCTCACTGGTAAAACTGCTCTCAGTAAGAATTCCATTTTTGCATATGAGGTTTCTGCACAACACCGATGACGTGCATTCTGAATGACTCATGTGCCAAATAAAAGAAAGAAGAAGTAGATAGTTAACAAAATTACAAATTTGATGCAGCTGCCATCCAAATGCACCTTAAAGAAAAATGACTTCCAGATACTACTGACAAATAAAACTACAAATGGCTTAGCACTCAACCCAAATCAAAGGAGCACTAGTTCATGTGAGGTAGCACTATGGCCCTATGCCTTTTCGTGCTGTAGAGTAACAGCATTCAGTCCTTCCCCTCACCCCACAACCTCTGCGTATATTCTTTTATTACACTTCAGTGGGTGAGGAGAGGAAATTGCATGCAGCTGCTGACTGTAGGCCATCAGTGCTCTGCCTAGACACAAGCATGACCCACCAGGCCAGTAAATTCATCCAGTAACTGGTCTGGCAAGGAGGACTATGCTGTCCTGACTTGATACGCACGTGGCTTTGCATATCTTCTGCATGCATCTATACGATTTGAGTACAGCGAAAATCATCACTAACAGTAGATCTGTTAAGTATGGGCTGCTACTCAATTGAAATAACTAACACTGACTTTTTTTTGTGTGTGTGTTATTCTCAAAATAGTGTTTTAAATTAACACAAAAAATGATGACTTTGGAGCATCATGTTTTGTTCAATGCAGTGAGAAACAGTGAAAACAAACCCCTGACACTTTAAAAAGGGAAATTATCCTGCAGCCAATGCTGACATTTCCCATTCGTGTGGTGATAAGATAAAGCATTGTCATAAACGAGTGAGATTTAGTGTCAGGTAACCGTGGTAACAACCCAAATGGAAGGTGAGCAAGTGAAACTACTTTTTATAGGTTTCCTACACAAAACAAAAATCAGCCATTAGAGAGAATCTAACGTACACATCACACTGTAAACGGAAGCTCACAGATTTCACACATGCATTGGCCCATTAAATAAAATACTGGAATAGGTTTTACTGTTGGTGTCATCAAGCTACAAAATGATTATATTTGTAAACTTTTATTTTTAATTTCCTCCCTATTGGAAATTTCCTCCCGTATTTGGAATCTCTAGTCAAAACCATGCCATCACGACTTGTACACCAGGAGCACAGTTGCAGTGGTTAAAGAATTTGGCTTGTTAGCAGGAGGTTGCAGATTTGAATCCTGGTAGGGACAATTTTATTGTACCCTTGAGTGTGGCACCTTACTTTATTTGACAAACATCCATATTGGTAACTATATAAATGCATAATGTGTAAAATGTAAGCTGTGGAAGTCACCCTGGAAAAGGCTGTCTGCTAAGTGGATAAATAAATTATAATAATGATCTTATTTTCCTCCATCTGCATCTCTCTGCACCTGTAACTACATCAATTATTTGTTTGTGTGTACTGGCATTCAGCCATGTCTCCTTGCCAGTACCTATCACAAGTCATACAAAATAAACTGAATATAAAGCATGCAATAGCAAATATAAAATTATGGAATTATGCATATGGATTACACATATATGAAAAACCAACATAAAGTGATTTAATAAAATGCTGGGCCACCACGAGCCGCCAGAACAGTTTCAATGTGCCATGGCATAGATTCTACAAGCCTGTGGAACTCTACTAGAGGTATGGAACACCATTCTTCCAAAAGATATTCCCCCATTTGGTGTTTTAATGATGTTGGTGGACAGCCCTGTCTAACACGTTGGTCTAAAATCTCCCATAGGTGTTCAACTGGGTTGAGATCTGGTGACTGCGAAGGCCATAGCATATGAATAACATCACTTTCATACTCATCAAACCCCTCGTGCCCTGTGGATGGGGTCATCCCACTCCCATTATGATAGAAATGTTTCATCATAAGATAAAGGTGATCACCAAGAATAACTTAGTATTGATTTACTGTAGTTGTGGACGGACTGTTCTTGCTGACACTGTCTGATCAAGTCTTGAATTGACATTCTCAGTCACCTGAGAAGAGTTGCTCTTCTGTTTTTTCCTTACATATCGCATTAATGCACAACCATCATGGTCATCGAATGTGCACTTTCAACCACAATTTCTGACCCAATTTACAGATGTCTTTCCCATAGAACTAAATGCAGATGTCACTTTCGTCACTGTTCCTATTGAAACACTGGCCAGTTGAGCAGTCTTTGTGACTGACGCTCCTGCCACCTGTGCTGCAATAATGAACCCGCTTTCAAAGCCACTTATATCTTTTCCTCAGGGCATTTTGATCCAAAATTTGAGGTCAACTGGGCCTGCTCAGAATTTTTATACATGCCACAGAGCATGATAGGATGCTAATTGCTTAACTGTATCATGCAGAATACTTGTGTGGAAGCATCTGTATTCGTTATGTTTTTTCTTTAATTTGTCACCAGTCTATCTATCTATCTATCTACCTATATATATATATATATATATATATATACGCATATGGTTTTTGGGATGTTTGAGAATGCCTTGTAAACAGTACTGATGTCACAACCAAAAATATTTCATAAATGCATCACTGCAACCCAATATACACTAGGGAAGAAAATGCTGATAGTTTCCTTTTTAGAGGCCATTTCCCATTTACGCACAAGAATACATTTCAAAATCAAGACAGGTCTGAGTGCCTACTCCTAAATGTGTATAGCCTTCACACTGAGAACCTAGCGTGCTTAATATTGTCATGTCCAACGATCATTTCAAAGAAAAAACAGCTGGCCATTTTATATTTCTGACAGAGAAAACACTCGACAAGTATCCCCTCTGAGGCTGGATTCCTGATTGGATGTTGCAATGAGGCACAAAAATCACATCATTAGCAATGAAATATGTATCATAGTTCAGTTTTGCATTACTGAGAATAGACTCCTCAACAGCAGAAAAATAGCAGGTCCGTGCAAACAGTCTGGTAAATAAACACACAGCACGTCTGCCAGAACCAAAGAGCAGGATGCTGTTCATTCAACCCTTCTCCCTGTTGCCAAGATAGATGTGGATTCTGAGTGTTAATGAGCGTGTGTATTTTCACATGCTCACATTTATAACTTGTATTGTTTACACACTTATTATTTTAGGAAATAAGGCCCTTCAAACTTGGAATGAAAACCATGGCTATAAATTTACAGTTACCAGACCTACCATAAGGACATTACTATCTCTACATCCACTCAAAATTATTTGAACAAGACAAGTGGATAATTGCAGCCATATAATAGCTAAAGAGACCCAATTTAAATAGTATTTTCACTATGACTGAATAGGCAAAAATAACTAGACAAAGCCTACTAGTTAAAGGCTATCAAAGCTTTAAAAGTGAATACCAATCCACCAAGAAAAAATATATATAAACGATGCACTTAAAACAGAAAGCGTAGCAGCTTAGCATTCATTTAATGATTTAGCACCCTCTGGATATGGTGCGAATTTGATGCCTTATCAGGAATACTTCCAGTGGCGATTAAATCAGGCTAGTGATCTAATATTCTTCCAGCAGCATCTACGTGAAGTCGGCCGTATGTTTGGCAGTCGCCAAATGTGCAAAACTAGATTGTGGTCCAAGGGCTGCAAGCATACAGACGTCAATTTCCCGGCTACAGTAAGAGCTCTGCAGGCACATTTTCAAGAGCACCCTTAAAGGGCGGAATCTCACTGAGCATGCCTTTCTCTAGCCAAAGGGCCACACAGGAGACACACTGCAATAGAGAACGAATGTCAGCGTGCATTCATGCATGCACATGCGTGTGTGTGTGGGTGTGTGGGTGTGTGTGTGCATGCGTGCGTGTCCGCGTATGTCAATTCAATATCTTAAGGACCTGTTTCTGATAATCATCTTCCAATTCCTCCAGTGTGGAGGCACAAATAACCAAATAAAGGCCAAAACACGCTTCTCTGTTGTCCTTAACGACATAGTACCACTTTTATGCACAAGCGACTGATAATACATAATTGCGCAATTAAAACAATTTGCCATGTCTCTCTGTCAAACTGATCTAATTTGCCTTGTGCATGTCAGAAGAGCACATAGACCACTCTACTCCACCCAAGGCAAAACTCATCTGCGTCTCTTGGGAAAATATTTTTAAATGGCACAAAACAACACCACGAATCCCTGAAATGAATTCCAGTTCCAATGTAGAAGCAACATATGAGGTTGTGTTCCGAATGTAAGTGAATGCTGAATGCTGGGAAGGTTTTATGTTTTTTTCTGTGATCTAGTATCATTCTTGGGAGAAGAGTAGCAGAGGGGCTCATTTTCATTCTAGTTCAAATTATGATGGACCATCAATCCGGCAGTCAATCTCCTTCCGGGCAGCAACAAGAGACATTTTTATTGAGATCACACACTTCTCCATGTACAGATACTCTGCAAAGGCCTCGCTACGCAATAAAATAAAAAATAAAAAACAATCTTCTAAATAACAAATGAAAATAAAAGGATCAATATTGAAATTCAATACACACAATAAAATACTAGGGCAATCAAAATCAAGACTATTCGTGGCACTATAACAATGCCAAAGTGTAGTATTGTGTATACATTGCTGGCTTGATCAGAAGGCCAAAAACTACCCCTTGTGGGGTAGATAAACTAAATTAAAATCAGCTTACCTCACATCTTGACCAGGAGTGTCAGTTGACTCTTCTGTCCATTACACTGCACGGACTAAAGAAATCTGATCTAATCAATTTCTGCACATCAGAAATGTTCACGTGTTTTTGCATCTGTGGGGCACTTGATGTAATTTAAAGCTCATCCACTTTAACCAATCTCTGCGGTATGCAGCCATGCTCCATGTAGCCATGGTAATAGCCACAGGCCTGCTTTCCTGACCACAGACCCAAGGTGGGGTGGGTGTGGCTGGTGGAAAGAGGGTTCTCGCCTTTAACCTGGAAGACCGATTCAGCAAGCCAAACCAATGATTTAATGAAAGACGGAGATCAAATAACCTTTATAGTCCCTGTCAAATGAACTTAAATGGCCACAACTGATTAAAAAAAAATATGTATGGTAAGTTAAAATTTATGTATAACCACACTCGCCTTGTGGTTTTTCAAGGAAACAAAGCTTGAAGACTCTTTTAAGACCTAACCATGTGTTAATCTAACACATGTGGCAGCCATTACATAATAAGCTTCAAAGAAGAAATGCCCTGTGGTACTCACAAGTAAGGGCCTACTGTATTCACTGTGACACTCTCTATGAAAGAAATGGCCTGTGGTACTCACTGTGATACTCACTATGAAAGAAATGGCCTGTGGTACTCACTATGGTACTCACTAAGAAAGAAATGGCCTGTGGTACTCACTATGGTACTCACTATGAAAGAAATGGCCTGTGGTACTCACTATGGTACTCACTAAGAAAGAAATGGCCTGTGGTACTCACGGTGATACTCACTATGAAAGAAATGGCCTGTGGTAATCCCTATGGTACTTGCTATGATATAAATGGCCCATGGCACTCACTGTGTTACGCAGTATGAAAGAAATGCCCTGCGGTACTCAATGTGGTACTCACTATGAAAGAAATAGCCTGTGGTAATCTCTATGGTACTTGCTATGATAGAAACGGACTGTGGTAGTCACTATGAAAGGAATGGCCTGCGGTACTCACTGTGGGAATCATTCCGGAAACGCAGCAGTAGTGTCTGAAAAACCTTTGCAAAAAAGTTTTTATTTTTTTTAAATTTTTATTGTGCTCAATGACTGAAACTGTTGGCCGCAAAGCCCTCTAATGAGGCGTTAAGTTCCATGGCAGAGCAGCAGAAGGCTAGTAAGTGATGTGCACCCCCCACCACCACTATCATCACCCCAACCCCCTCCCCCCACTACCACATCACATTTCTATCAAAACTCCCAAAATCGCCCAATTCTTGGTCACAAAATAACAACCGTCACCTTCAGCAGTATTCATTAAAACAATGTTAATACTGTCTTGTTGGTAATGTAATTTTTATAATTGAAATTTAATTCTCCCACAATATTTGGAAGATTTTTAATTGACGTTTGTTGTAATTAATTGCTGGGGAACTGCAAGCCTTCACTGGAAAGTTAAAAAAACTAGATCTGACATGGAGATTGGAAGAGTACGGAGTGGTGAGGTGCCTGCTGGGACAGTTTCATCATCACAGCCGCCCCTCCTGCTGATGAAGAGCAGGGGGATGATGGCTCTTCCTCACAGCAAGAGATTTAATTGCGCGCAGATTCCATTACCTCCGCACAAATGCCACGTTAGCTTCTGATCAGGGGCAAGGCAGGCAATGGCTGCCGACCTGGCGACCAGCCAAATGACTATGGAGACCGTGTTCAACCAATCATCAGCTGCCAAAATAATACAAGAAAGAGCATGAAAGGGTCAGAAGAATAACCTCTGAAGAAAGTAACACAAACCTATCCAACACAGGATCCAAACTGCATACCAAAATCAGACCAGAACTGATTTAAGCTAAATAACCAAAACATTCCTACTGCACATAAACTCCATACTCTAAGCAAATGGGAATGGGATCCATGCAACAAAAGGCTAGGTATCCTGGTATGTCTGCTTCACTTGCTTTTGAAATAGTTATAAATAGGAAATTGTTAACAAATATATTATATATTAAATATATATCATTAAAAATGGTTTGACAACAAAATAGCATATCAAAATGACTTGCAGTGCGATCGACACACCAAGGCAGATCAAGCATGGATTTGCATGGGTAAATGCTCAGCCCTCCTCATCACAGTACTTTTGGTAATATAAGTACATGCTAGAAAGGTTTAATTAACTTTATACAGACCATGGTAAAATATCACTAATGATAGTAAGGATAACAATATTTATATTTATTACTGCATTCAATATAAATGAAATAATGATGATGAATTTATCTTTATTTCAATTAATAATTAATGTAATCTCCATGCATTTCATTGTATGCGGTGGTTGCCTTATTTTATTCCCGAGAATCACAGTTTTTACTGGAGTGCCAAACACATGCAGAACCTGTTACAACAGTCTCCTGCCACTACCATGAGCCAAAGTCCAGGTAACACTATGGAAGAATGATCTCCACATATGAAAGCAGACAAAGAATTATTTCAAGTAGGGAAATGTTTTAAACCTTGTTCAGTAATGTGAAAGGATTATGCTTTGAAGTCTGAATACTAATGCAAAATAAGATGGCACAGATAGGCATCTTTTATAAGTTTGTGTACGAGTCTTTTATCACAGAAAGAAAAAAAAAAAAACATCAGTGTCCAGAGAAGACAACATTTGGTTTATTGGCGCATGAGTACAACACACTGAACCTTTCAATGGAAAATGGAAAAGCCCTCACCTTGTTTTACTTTTGAAATGCTATGGTTTTCTATTTCTGCAAAATACAGTCCTTTCTTTTGCTGTAATATTTTCAGTGAACATTAAAGGCATAATGTGTATTTCATTTAAAGTTCGGCCTAATTACAATATATAAGAAGTAGTGGCAATTTTGTAATTTTGAATTTTCACTGTGAAGTGGAAAAAATTTAGCCTAATTATTATCGTTACTACTGCTTCTACTGCCACTATTACTACTACTACTACTACTACTAATAATAATAATAATAATAAAAATAATAATAACAACAACGTTTTATTTTCACATATCAATTACTCATTAATAAATAAATTTGGTGACAATCGCAACTACATTTCAATGTATTTTTAGAAAAAATAAATGAATCTCAGTTCTCTATCCATGTCACTGATAACTAGAAGTACAATAACTGCTTATTGGAAATAAATAACATTAAATAAAAGTCTGAATATCTCAAAGGTCACATGTCAGTTTTCATGCCTGTTACATATTTAAAATAAACATACAATTGGTGAGCAGGGACAACAATAATTAACTACTGAGCAAGATATATACTTTTATCCCTTTATTTGAGGATAAAGTTATTAAAACTAAATAATGTTTAGTTTAAGGCCAAAACAATATCTTGTCAATTGGATTGTCTTCATATGTTAAACTAAATAAACTTTCATAAATACAATTTTGCTAATAAGTTCTAATACACATGAAAACATAAATATCAGTGTCACCTTGTTATAAGATACAATATGATAAAATTTAATGACAAAAGGTAAGGGCATAATTTATTAATTGACAAATAGCATTCCGTTCTATTTTAAAGTTTTAATCGTTCTACACAAAAAACTGAAACGAGTTCACCAAATGTTACTGTTTTCTGAGACTTATTTTATGTTTGTTTCCATGTTTACTTAAAATAATTTCCATACAAACACTGCAAATATGTACAACTGTAATGACTCTTTGACAAGGGTAATAATGAGTGCTTACCGTTTTCACTTGTTTTGGTAAGATGGACATTCCATCTGTCCAATGGGAATTCAGAACAAAGTCTTCAAAGCCCCAACCATCAGGGGCCCACAGAAGACCTTACTGTGCCTTAATGAGAAGAGAGAGAGAACACAAAAACAGACAGATAATCAAGTTACAAACAGGAATTGACACCATTTCTAAAGGTGGGGGAAGTACCCTTAGTTTATTTATTTAACCTGTACACGCAAGACTGAAAATGAAGTGAAAAAAGTGACATATGACACAAACCACAAGTATTTAACTTGAATTATGACACACATCTTCCTATCACTTATTTGCAGACCCACATACATTTTAAGCCATCCAATCTGTCTTCAGTTCTTTTTATAGCACCAACTTTCAATATGAATTATATCATAAAACAGCATATCCATCACAAATCAAAACTGACTAATCTTACTTCAAAGATGTGTCACAAAGTGTTAAACTCAACATTAGAGAAAACCCACAAGTTTTGATGCATACCTACATAGGCTTTCCAACTAGCAGAGGAACAGCAAACTACAACCAAAGTGAGTCACTCCAGTTAACATCATTAATAAACATGACCATCAAAAATCACACTGAACAAGCCTGACCTTTAGCTGAACACATTTACATTTCTTACAAATTCTTTTTAAGGAGAAGCACCACAAAATGTCAGTAAATAAAATTCAACTTTGGTATCATCAGCGAAGTAGTGTGCTGGCATTTGGTGATTATGTTCACCGTTGTATGATATATGTTCCCCCCCCCCCCCTATTGATTTACTAATGAAAGGAGGGACAGCTAGCAAGGAAACTCTCACTAACTGCTGAAAATGATATGACAGATATGATAGCCAGAAACAGAATATGTAAACGAACTAACGACACACGTTGAACTGGAAAATGGATAGTTTACCGTCTCACGCTTGAGGAAGTTTGCATATGTGCACAGCATAAAGCAGTTTACGTCTACGTACGCACTATGCATGGTGCATGAGTGGCTCCTAACATCTCTCTCCCCGCCCAACCTCCCCACCTTACGCCTTATACAGTGTGTGCGAATACAGCTGACTGGGACCACCAGCGTCAGATGACCAAGTGTGCTACTGCAACTCACAGGATAGGAACCAAACGAGACACAACAAACCGCAGAGACGACATCTCAACTCGTTATAATTTATGTGTGTGGAATTCCGCTAACCCCATTAGCACAGTGCTGTTTCCACAGCGTGTACACATTCCTCCCCTGACATCAGCCTCTGAGCGGCCGCCGATAAGACCGTGCTGATTAGCCACCCGTACGCATGTCATTAATCAAAAAAAATATGTTGATCCCAACAGACGACTCTGCCCACAGTATTTATGTCTCTGCCATTTTGGCTCTACTTTTATCAGGAGTCCATTGTTCAAAAAAAAAAGGGGTGGGGGGGGGGGGATGGGGTGCTGAGGGGATTCATTTAGAATGTGCCATGTCACCTTGCTCAGCAACCAGTAACCTGTGCTATGAAATATGTTTCTTTTGCATAACACAATATTTCCAAACAGAACGGAATAATATCCAAAGAGAAAAGGGTGAGGTAAAATTGTCTACGCTCTTTGTAAAAAGGCTTCTGTAAGCCAGCTGTTCGAAGCAACGCGCCTCCACTTTGAAACATGTGGTTTTAATCCTTCCTTCACACAAATTACAATCCTTGTCAGTTTCAAAAGAAACCAGTTACCAGCCACTTTAAAGCAGTTTGTTAATTGCCACTTATTTGTGTGTCAAGTTTGCAAGCAATTTGGAAAGAAACTCCAGAGAGCTTGGCGAACAGGTCCTTGTGCGTTGAGCATGCATTGAAGTGTAGTGGTTTGTTTTCTGCAAGGCTAAAAAATGTCAGCAAGATGTACCCCCCCCCCACCCCACCCACCATCCTACTCCACCCTCTCATCTACACTTATTTTCCACTGTCACATACAGACTGCAGGAGCAGTGGACTGTGGAAAATAAGGTAGAACGCACACTCCAAGGTCTTTCACCATTCTGTGGTATAGCATTACACTATGGGTAAAAAGTCACTGTACCAACCCTCTTACGCTCATTAATGAGAGAGACATTATCCAGAAAGCCCTCCATCGCTGCAGTTTCTTGGGTGGGTTTCATGTTACACTATTTCATGTAATTGTCTGTTTATTTCCGCGAGTCCTCCAGCAGTGAGAGCGTCCACGGCGATGACAGCCGAGGTCCCCGCTTGGGCGACCTCGGACACAGAGGCTGGGAGGACGTCCAGTGGACTGGACCTACTTGAGAGGCGAGGCTGCCGCCTACCCCGGCGCTCTCTGAACAGAAAGTGAACCCCCGGCATATTGGATCAATGGCCTGACCCATCAACTCACCCCACTCCCCGGCACCTAGTCTAATAAGAGCCGGGCCCGTGGAACGCCCCTGGCTGACCTGCGCGCCTCAGGACAATTATAAGAAAGTGGTCTTCCAGCACAGACGCCCACTTGACCTGGGAATGCAAAGTAAGAGAGAGAGCCACATGATTTAAACTCCTCCCCAGACCTCGCTGACAAGGTCACGGGGTCAACGCAGACATTAACAGGTCAGTGTGCAGCCCACTTGGGAACAATTACTCCCAGTCACAGCTAAGTGGACACTTGATTGAACACGACGCAGGCAGGACACACATCCCACAGATAACAATCCCATGAGCCATTTAAAATAAAAGCCCTTGTGATTCCGCCTTTATGGGCAGAATTCATCTTCCTTTTCCTTTTAAAAGAAGGTGCAAGTTTGACAGAGAGCCATTTTATCACACAGAAGTGTAACTTACCATTAAAATTTCCCTGCCATGTCAAGCAGGGCAGGGCGACAGCAGGTGTCATTGAATTAAAAGAACACCTATAATTATGAAGAAAAAAAAAAACTATTGCCAAACATTTTTATCAATGTGGCACAGAGAACAAACTTTTAAAATGCATGTGTTCCTTCTCCAAATCACGGGACAGATATATGTGAGACATACACACAATATATAGTATATATAGACAGTATATATGTGTGAATGCCTGCGTTCGTGTGTGGGTGCGGGTGGTTGGAGGTTGGGGGAGGGCGTCTTTGTCCTTGCATAACACCATAACTAACACCTGGTTTGTGAACGTGAATCAAAAATACATTAAAAAAAAAAACACATGGGCTCACAAGTTAAAATAATCAGCCGCATCACAGACCAATTTCAGTACTGAAAACCAGTAACCAGAAATCTGCGTTGTAATGCTATTAGGTATCCAGTTCCAAGCAAATATTTTACAAAATGTTTGCCACATTGTTAAATACTTGCCAGTGCCTGCTTCAAGTGTGAAACATACAACAGTTAGCATTTTATCCCAAAAATCACCATAGTAATAAAAAAATCTCTCAAAAACATACTGTATTTTGAAAACAGCATCTTACTAAGCAGTTGCCTCTTTGTAGATATGTGTAAAATGACAGAATAATCCTTCACAACCCATGGTCAATCCATACAGTTAAAGAAACTAGTGGCGGGCATATTGCAAATAATCCACTCTAAATATGCGCCTCTCTCAGAAAATGAACTACTTGACCTCTGCAAAACAAGCATGCAATTCCATTTCCAAATTTAGTAACTCACTGCCATTCCCATCTGATGTGCTCAGTGTACTGCATACATGAGTTACGGTGCTTTTTATCTGCACAATTTGTTTCAACTTTGCACCCTGAAATGAACAAAAAAAAAAAAAAACTGTTGCGTATGTGAAGTGTGTATCATATGAAACTTAATAACATATAGGCTAACTGCTGGATGCATTAAATGGTCAATTCAATCTTCCCGTTTATTATTTATTAATCAAGGAATGTGCATTCCCTGATGTCACAGTGGTAACGGAGCATTTTTTTGTTTGTTTATTGTTTATTTTCCTTTCTTTTGAAAATCAATTCCACTCTGTTGCTTCTCGACCGCTGTAGCAGCTGTAGGCTGTTAAGAGTCTGCTGATGACACAGTTCACCACTTCTCCAGGAGAAGAGATTGAGATGGAGGGAGTTCGCCACATCTGCAGCTGATGAGTATGGGGGTAAAAGTGTGGCAGACAGAGGGAGGAGAAGAGAGAGAGAGAGAGCAGCCCTGGCTCAATGCATTGTCTTCTATTCAAGCACCACACACACACACACACACACACACACACACACACACACGCACGCTAAAAATAGACACACTTTTTCAGAAGGCAGAAAATCACTTTATCCGAGAGTCTGCAGGCCTATCCCATTACTGCACAGGCCTATCGCCGCCACTTCCTCGACGCTCGCAATGAGAGGCGGAGGATCCAGGAAGCAACGCGTTAGCGCAAAGGAAACGAGCTGCAGCGCTGGGTTTCTCCCCTCTCTGCTCATTAACTGGGCTCCGTTCCAATTCATTTAGGACCCCTGAGATACAACCTTCCTCGAATTTACCGAAATGACACAACATTAACAGATTTGCATATGCAAAACGGTGAAGCAACAGGCATTCCTGCTCAATTGACCTATTGCTTGTTGTGGCAGCCGAGTTATTCCCCGGGACGATTTTGTAACCAAGTGGGCGTCATGTGAATACCATCTGGGTACCACTTATTTAAAGCTGGCAGAAGTCCCGTGGCAGCCAGCCTGGCAATGAGGAGGAAGGGAATAAATTGCATCATTTACTTAACATCCATTTGCTGTTGTGCCCGTTAAAAACCCATGACTAAATAATTTGGTTATTTCAGCTGCCAGTTACTGCTGTCAGCCAAATTGCACTGTACATGTGACAAACAGTGCAACTGTAAGGAGGGTGATAAAAGGAGAAGTCGAGATGTACCGCAGGAAAACACATCCAACTGGAGGAGAAAAAAACCCTCATCTAATCAAACCACAGTCTCAGAGCACTTTACATCAAACAGCAACAACAGAAAACATTAATTCAATAAACATTCTAATTACAAGTCAAAATACTCTTTATTATGTGTAGCAATTGGAATTAGTCTGACCAAGGATTTAACAGGAGTGATATGAACAGAACCCGAAAGGTGCATAGCCTAAGGTGTATCTGCACCTCCATCTCCCAAATTCTTAGGAAATAGAAAATTCAATTGGCAAAATCTAAAAAAGCACAGTGCCTAAGCAACAAAAAGAAGAGTGCCCTTCATATAAATGATCAAAGTGAGAACAAAACACTGAAAGTTGAAAAAACCTTTCTAAAATGACTGTCACTCGAATTTCAGGACTAAAACCTGGCTGGAAAGCAATTAAATGGAGATGTAATTCCTGCATCTTTCTTTCCATTTAGCTGTGGGAAGCAGGGTAGCTAATTACCATAACTGGGTCCAACCTGTTATCTGTTAATAAAGGCAAACCTTGCAGACCACTGAACCATGGGACAACTGTAGAATCTCACTTTCTGTGCAATGCCACACACAGCTCCCTGTCAGCTGCCATTTCCTCCATGTCTACCATCTGCTCTACATGCATTGCATTTTCATGCGCTTCACAAACTATTGTTTGGACACATTCATGATTGTGCTGCAGTTAAATATGTACCCAGTGAGCCCTGCACAGTGACAAAAACACAGGCGAGGGGATATGCCTGAAGACACCAAGCAGTGTACAGTGCATGACCTGTGTGTAAACCTAATTAAAACAAAGGCGATGCCCTTCGTTTGAGACCACTTGAAATCGATCAAGAGTTTGAAACTGAACATTTAAGCAATTTAAAGACCGACTCGACATGATATTGGCAACATGGTAGTGGCCTGTGCTGTTCAGAGGACAGCAGTAATACACTGGGTGGCTCAGGGGTCATAGTAATTCCAAGCATCATCTTTAAAAACAAAACTAAAGAACACGGAAGGTAAATTAAGAAATATGAATGACTGGTCTGAAAATACTTCCATTCCTAGAAAGGGGAACCTTCAGAAATTCCAGGAATTACACATTTCTCAGATATCTACAATAGAACAAGCTTTGACTTGTTATCAAGCAAATTCATTTTTTTAAGTGTCCGTTGTATTTTAAAAATAATAATGTGGCACCTGGTTGATCGGTGTAGTACTACACACCTAGGTGATGTTACTATTAATACTTGGCTGAAAATCTTCATATTCTATTAACCAGTATTTAAGATATACTCATTTGCAGTGATAACCCAAAGAATCAAAGTGGGTAGGGAATAGAAAAAACTGTGTAGCCAATCAGATCTTGGGGATTATTATGTGGCCAGATGTACAGAACAATGCTTTATGTGTGGGTGTAATCAGGACAGCAGGGCTAGTACCCCTATTCTTTCAAAAAGTGCCACAGGATCTGTAATGAGTACAGAGTGCCAGGATCTTGGTTTATGCTCACCTGGAGAACATACCATTTATGATCCATTTTTTTTTTTTCACTGAGGGTATTTATGGTCATCAGCACAGGAAAGACTGGGTTTATAAAAATATAAAAAATAAAAGAACTCAGAGAGGAATATATGATAAATCAGATTAGGAGGTGAGAGCAGGCCTTCTTGAATATTTTAATTAGGATTAAATCTCAAATTAGTCACCTAAATCCTATATCTCATTGTGCAAAATACATGCCTGGTTCTATTCCAACCATCAACACTTTGTGAACAAAATGGCCTCACACTTCTTCAGCCAAAAACTGTCAGAATCTGTGAAGGCAATCAAAGATCATAAAGTGTGTCATAAAGGATAACTCCAGCAAAAAATAAAAATGTCATAGCGTACCCCTTTACTGACCAAATAAAATGTCTATTTGCTTCCCACTCCAACATGGTGCCATGTTATATAGTTTTGATATCTAGAAAAGGCTTTTATAAACCTTTGAAAAATCTTAACTGGATGTAAACCATTTATATGTAGACTGAAGTAGATATCACATTTCTACTATAGAATAATGAAATAACAAATCCAAAAACAGTGCAATTGTGGCCACTTGATCTATATCAGGAAATATGCAATTTTGCAATGAAAAAGATTAATTGATGACATTAAGAATTTTCTAAAACATGCACACAGTAAGCCAGAACTAATGTCAAGGCAGACAGAATGGGGTACTAAGTGTTGCTTCCAGTTAACTGGGTGGAGGTCTAAGAAAAGCCCTAACTACAATACGTATTTTTCCCCAGGGTAAATTATATAATTTCTTCACACTGTACAAGTGGCAGAACACGAGTCGAGCACTGGTTTTATTACATTATATCTCTCTCCATATTTGACAGTGAACATTCTGGAACGTAGGTATATACCTACATATGATGTACTTATCAGTGTTTATATCCAGCTGTTATCATTGAAAATTTTTCAATCATCACTAAAATCATGCAATTCAGTACATTGGAGTGCAAAGCCATTTCATTTATTTGGTAGGGGATGTGCCATATTTTTTATAAATTTTATTTTAAATGTAATTTACTGAAATTCCCCCAATTCCCAAATGCCATGGTGTGGACTGGTGCATACTGGGGCTAAGGCAGCCAATATAAATTTTACCATCCTGCTAGCTAGATAAAAAGCTATCAATAGTAAAAAATAAAGGTAGTTGATAAAGGACATATTTATCAAGCTAGCTACTGTAGCTATTGCATGTCCATGAGTGAATATCCTTCCATATTTATTATTTTATGTCTACATGTATGTATTTATTCATTTATGCATTCATTGAATTACTTTTGCGTTTATTTACATATTTATAGCTCTAAATATAATACCTTACCTAAATATAATACCAGGTATGGTATTATATTATATTAAATAGGGCAGAATCAGGTGTACTAGACGCAATCAGTCGATCTGTAATCCAATTTGGAGCAGTTAACCTGTTAGGTAATAAGAAAAACCATGTTTGCATTTATAACTCATTTTAATAAGCTGTGTCTTATTCACTGGCCACTTCATGTTTGGGGAGAAGCTGAAAAATAAAAACAAAAACATGTATTCACCACTAACTTCACTGTTTCATTTGAACAGCATCACAATGGATATGTCACTGAGGCTTCAGTGAGTCCAGTCAGGTAGTTCATGATTGGAGACGTGCGTTTCCTCCTGCAAATGCTGCGTTGGTACCACAGATATGATGTCTTGTATTTTGTGCCTCAACAAAAAGCTGGTATAACAATATAAAGCAGGCACTGGCCTACAATTTTGAAATTCGAGCAATGCAGAAATGAACAAATACATGTAAAAATAATAATACAGAAATAGAGTTGTTTTTTTGTGTATATTTGCATATTTATTGATGCTTTTTGTTTATGTGATACTCTCAATGTGACATACTTTGTTGAGCAGCAACAAGCAAAGAAAGTTATTCTCCAAAGGTTTAGAGAACATCAGTTCACAATGCCATTCCTTTAGATGAAACAGCCCACTCAGAAGTTTGGTTTTGGAAGTTTAGACTAAAACAAAACTTTAGTGGCAATTGCTATTAGTCTCAGTTGTGGACAAATACTTAGCAGCAACAACAGCTATATGCTGATCTAATTTCCTTGCTTGCTGTTGCAGTTTTATTTGCTAACAGATAGCAATGGACTTTGGCCCATGGGGCTCCATTAGGGGAGTCCAACAACAGACACTTGATACCGTATACCTATTCTGCTCTGGCACTCCTTTCATCCCGGTCATTCTTTATAATCTAAAAGGACGTGATGTGAAACGGGAGTTTCCGGTACAATCAACAATCTACTAGCTATGAATATCAAATCTTCATACCCCATGCACAAATATGAGCCAGCAAATTGGCATGCTTGGAGCTTTAACAGTGCATAAGTACTTGGACATTGACACAAGTTTTGTTGCTTTGGGTCTGCACTCCAGCACACTGGATTTGAAGTTAAACAAGAAATAAGAGCGCAGACTGTTAGCTTTAATTTGGGTTATCTGCATTCCTATTGGGTAAACCACCCCTTGCAGCCCTTTGTACACATAGTTCCCCCATTTTAGGGGGACAAAACGTGATTGGACAAATTAACATCTGCAATCTTGGTTATATTCAGCACATGGTTACAAATCATTTGCAGTCAATGACTGCCTGAAGTCTGCAACTCATAGGCATCGCCAGATGCTGGGCATCTTCCTTGGTGATGCTTTGCCAAGTCTGTACTGCAGTCATCTCCAGTTCCAGTTTGTTTCGGGGGCTTTTTGCCTTCGGTTTTGTCTTCAGAAAGTGAAACTCATGTTCAACTGGATTCAGGACAGATGATTGACTTTGCCAGTTATGATCATTCAACTTTCTGGCCCCGAAAACCTCCTTGGCTATTTCAGCAGTGTGGTTGGGGTCACTGTATTGCTGCAAAACGAACCACTGTCCAGTGAGTTCTGGGCATTTCATAGGATCTGAGCAGAAAAGTTTGTTTCTGCACATTTCAGAAATCATCCTGCTGCTGCTGCCAGCAGTTGTGGCATCAATAAAGGCAAGTGAGCCATTTTGAGTGGGAGCCATACATGCCCAAGCCATAACACTACCTCTACCTTGTTTCAGAAATGAGGAGGGTGCTTTGGATAATGAGCAGATCCTGTCTTTCTCCACCATTTTGCTCCTTCCATTACTTTGGTACAGATTATTACTCACCTGTCCATCAGACTTTGTTCCAGAACTCAGTTTTCAAATGCACTTTTTAACAAACTCTAACCTGGTCTTTCTGTTCTTGAGGCTTACCAATGGAATCAAATTTGTGGTGAACCCCCAGAGGTTACACTCATGCAATCTTCTCTTTATGGTAGTCTTTGAAACACCTATGCCTGCATAATGGAGAGGTTTCTTGATTTCCTACAAGATTCACCCAATATGGATGTAAACACCATGAAATTAAAGGTGACACTGCACTGTATCTTCATATTCATGGTATAATTTCTAATTCAATGCGCTGGAATACAGAGCCAAAACACAAAATTGTGTCCCTGTCCAAATACTTATGGGCTGCACTGTATATATAAACACACAAACATGCAAACAAATGTATTTACAGAGAATACATACAGACAAACATTATCTATACCATACACATACTTACATTAAGTGATTTATAGCAAGGTAGACTACCAAATATCAATCATAATGATGTATGTATGTGCTTAGCGTTACAGTAACCCACACATCTACACCCTGTGAACATGACATGTATTAGATGAAATCATCACAAGATTAGGCACATCACATCAGCCTATGAAGCGCTGTCGGTTGAACTCTTAACAGATTGCAGACGTGCCGCTGGAGAGACATTATGTGGTTTATCCTGATGAAGAAGTCAAAGCCACGTGACTGATGGTTTCATGATCTCATAAGCTGGAGAAAAAAACAAACCATGACTGCTGGCATAATAAAAAGGTGTGGCACTCAAACACTGAAGCGCAGGTAAATACAGAGAAGGGTGGGGACACAACAAGCACAAATTAGGACATTTCATACTCCTGCATGTTATTTTAAAAGGTGTGGCTCTATATAGCCAGCCTAAAGGTCCAACAAAACCATCGAAAAAGTCAGTCAAACTTGTTCACCTTCCATTACACCACCGTTAGGAGTTACTGCAACAGCAATTAGGCCGTCGATGCCTGGACTGCGTCTGAGCTCATTCTAACAATGTCTTATGCACTACCTGCAGTGCAAAACAGACAATTTTTCTTATTTTCTCAATACAGAGGGGAACACGTTAAGAGGAGTAGTGACACTCTCCCATCTGTTTTCACATTGTAATTCCACCATTTTGATACAAAAAGAAGCACCTAGTATATTCATTTTATGAGGCATTAAAATGTATGTGAAACCAATTCAAGTTCATAAATTTTAAAGTTCAGATTTAATTTTATCACTAGCAACTGTATACAAAGTAAAGACAAATGCACTCAAACACCAATGCAAGTCTAGTCAAGTCTAATACAAAGCAAAATAATGAAGAGTGATCATTAGATGAAAACTACAGGCTTGCCTTTGAATTTATATATGCAGTAATCTACATGGACACCAGGGCATTAAAAAAAAGGGAGGGGGGGAAAAACCTTCAGAGACACCTGGTAATTCATCACATTCATAGTTTTCACACTGAGGCCACAACTAAAACAACCCAGCATGGCAGTCTTCATGTGTGTGTGTCAAGCAAAAACTGAAAAACAAACAACAGCACAGTGACGTATTCAAGGCCAAAACAAACCACCAGCTAAATATTTACTTGAGGCCACAGTTCCCGGAGGAAAACCTATTGCCTCAGACTAATAAACAACAAAACAATGCTTAATGCTGTACCACCTACATCTGTGGCTGGGGACTCAGCCCCACCCTGTTTTTAACGTTCAGTACAAAAGCAAACCCACTCAGGAGTCTGAACAAACACAAGTCACACGCTCCGTCCAACACGGGTAAACAACATAGTCAGGAGACCTGTTGGGACACAAAGCTAGCAAGCGGCAGAGCAAAAATAATCACAAGCATTTCCTTTATGCTTGCTGGGACCATCCTTTCTTTTCTTCTTTCTGTCCTTGCAACTGCACATCCATCATCAACTGCAATACTACCAGGGATACGTTTACCCTTCAAATTAATATACAATATTTGCATAACTACATTAACGAAGGCCCACTACTTGTTGCCTGCGCTTGTCAACATTCCACCTGAATTTCATTTAAAAACATGCATATATTATTTGCCAATAGTCAAAGCTGGACCTATGGCTCACAATACCCATATTAAATTCTACAGCTTCTCCAAAAACCCATTTGATCCCCAAATGATCCTCTTCTGAGTTCATCTTTCCAACATCCATCTTGTGGAGACCATTTTCCAGTGTTTACAATCTGCTCCCTGGGAGGAGGAGGAGGAACAATTATCTGGCTCTGTTCACGTGCATTCGAACCTGGAGGAAGACCATGCAGCTGTGGCAATAACCTCCATACTTTCATCTCCACTCCGCTCAAATATGGGTGCTGGGCCCCCTTCCAGAAAGGAGTGACTTAGATCATTACAGTTTCCCCCATTACTGCACGTCTAGTAAACATATTTCAAATAACAAGCAGCCGCCAATCAATTATGAACCTATTTAATCTGCACTCAAATCAGTAAGCAAGCTGTTCTATGTGCACACATCTGACAGAACACAAGTTTTAAAAAAAACAAAAACAAAACAAGAAAACAGGCACTTTATACTTCAAAGTGAAGTTTCATCAGGGTAAAATCCTTTGAATTTACCCTCAGATACAATTGCAAAATGCATCAATTTGCCAAATCATTAAAATACTAAAGCTGACTATCTAATTGATATGCACAACATACAGCTTCTTGTGAGACCCATCTTAACTGTGAACACTTACGAGAAAACACCACCTTCCTGAAAGTGGTTGAGAAATCAAATGTATCCCCCTCTTCCTGTTGCACCCAGAGTGAAACAGAACATTGTTTAATTCAAAGGACGTTGGAAAGTGAACATTAACAACCTGTCAACAAAATTTGCATTGCCTCGTTCTCTCCAGCTTGCCCAGATCTCCGCAAGCCCGCTGCTGCCGGCTCAGAACTGCATTCTGATGGCTTATCACATCCTGCTCTTCAGCACTAAGCTGTAGCTGTAGCTGTATGCGGCCCAAAACCTGATCAAAGCCAAGCAACTTTCCTCCCGGTACAGATGACGGAGGAGCAGGCCCTGCCATGTTAATTCTCTTGTCAGGGTGAGGTTCTGGTTGGATATAAGACCATATTAAAGGCATCGGGACCGCTGCTCATCTGCATGAAGTGCGACAGTCCATGTATGCTTTATCCCTGGGTATTATGAGCCTGTACATTGAGATTCCCATCATTAATGACTTTGGTGACTGCTGCCCACAAAGCAAAACCTAGCTTTTGACTTCTTCTGACAGTAAAGGCACATCCAATTGACAGCAGGGCTGAGGAGTAGACTATGTGGAAAACCTAAGAACTTAATACGTAGCTGAAAAACAAAACTTTCAGCCGTTGTAAATGTTTAACGCAGAATTGGTCTGAGGCAATTTTTTTGCTAAACTGAACGTTAGTAATCGGCTATACGCCATTATCTGCGGATATCAAAGTTCACTGAAGCAAACAACTTTTTTTACATGCAAGAAATGTTTTCGGCTATAATTTATCACTTGGAAAAAATATTTTTACATGTCTGACTAAGGATAATTAAGCTTAAGCAAAAACAAGCACACAGGGCTCTAAAGAAACAGTATGCCCACGAGTAAGACAAGATATTGTAAACAATTTTTAAATCTACAACTGTCTGACCATGCTGGGGGGGGGGGGGGTTGAATTTGCATTTCCAAGACATTCCTCAGCGCAGATAACTTCAGGCTGGAGCGAATGACTTAATTTTCATGTTAATTTCATGATTACAAAATGAGTTGCAATTTAAAAAATAAAATAACCAACATCAGATACTAATCCTGAAAAAAATGTTGGTGCCAGAGATATACTCACCTTAGTCAATCACAATGAGACATGTTCTACAGCTAGCCATATCACTGTTACAGTCGTACATTTCCTCTTTATCACTATGTGCTCACCACGGTAAGATGTTCTATTAGAGTGACATAATCTTAACAATGAAGTAGCATGATAGGATGCTCACATAATAACTAGTTTATATACAGTATTTAATGTGTCATATTAAAATAATTCTCAATATGCAGTCTTAACCTTTGAAATACTACCTCAGAATTTCATACTACTCTTTATATTTCTGATCATTTCATTGTACTAGACTATATGGCTATTTTAGTTAATACAAACAGTATAGATGCAAAACAATTTTATATTAATATTTGTTCAAGGAACCCAGGTTGTTTCAAGATCTTCTGGATAGTCTGCTATATAACCAAACATCTTGTATATCTAAAACAACAGAGGAACAGAGCCAAACTAGATAGCACAGAAATATGCTACATAAATTGGTGGACATTATGTGACTGAATATCAGAAACATTAATCATTAGTGATTTTGATTAATTATTATTAACAAAACTCAGAGCAAGTATGGAAACCCAACTTTCGAGAAAGACACATTCTTTGCAGCTTGTTAATCTGAACTTTGTATTGTGTAAAAGTTAAATTGCAGTCAAAACACACTCCTGTTAGGCTTTTTATAGGCTTTGAAATGGTACTTTCATATAAGGCAAACTTTCATGTCATACAAGGTTTCATGTCAGAAATGAATAGTATGTTTGAGCTGCATGCAGATGTACAGTAATACTGCTTCTGAGATTGTTCATGTCTCAACTTTTAGCAGAGGTTAGCAGAGAATGACAAAGAACAGACGTTTGGATTACTGTGGGCATGGCAACAGAAAGTATGATCAATCTACATTTTTTCCCTCCAAAGATTATATTCACTTTCATACAATCATAATTTTCATGGTCATACTTGGGCGCACACTCCGTAACATGTCATGTTTTCACATCGTAAATTTAAGTAACCACTTAATTTTTATAATAAATAAATAAGTAAATAAATAAATAAATATATAAATATATATATATATATATATATATATATATATATATATAAATAATGTTTTTTATTTTTTATTTTTTTACATGTTGCTGGATTCTTACATTTCAATATCTTGGCCAGAAATATTACTGCCAGCTCCTGCAAGTTATGCATTTGGTGTCTTTACTGGTTCCCAGTCTATTTGCTTTACAAAGAAATGTGACACAGAGACAGAGATGTTTTAAATTCTGTAGGAGAACCGCAACTGCAAAATATTTCAAAAAGCACGATCACTCGCTCTGTAAAACACTGCCCTTTGTAAGCACTTGGTAGCCTAATTTTGTTCTTCAGCTATCTAGAACTACCTACTGAATATATTTTAAATCAGAAATCCCTATCTTAAGGTTTGAGCTTGCCATCTAACTAGGACAAAGTCATTAAAAAAAAAAATAATAATAAAAATTATCCCATCTAAATATCTGATGCAAAATGCACTCAATCCTTTAACTCATCTCCAGTGAATATGGACAGTGTCCCAAAAATGTGCCTTTTAGTGCAATGACAGTAAACTCTGTCACCCTCTCATGAACATAGACCTGAAAATGAAAGGATTGATGGATAGATTACCGCTTCAAATTGATGTTGAAGATGGACACGTCAGATGATCTGACTGAAAGGATTATGACAAATAGAATGAGATGGTTCCATAAAATATGAACAATTTCAAGTCTGGATAAGAATAAAGTCCCATTCTGTAAGATCAAATCAATAGATATTTCAGAAGCACTTTTTGTGCTTCAAATTGCTATACAGTATATTAAATAAAGCCATTAACACTCCCTAATAGCTTTAATCTCTAATCCCAAAGCTGTTCTTAGTAACATTCAACACATTAAATTTAAAAAAAAAAATTTGGTTACGAAGCATGCTTTAAAGAAAAACCTAAAGAACTTTAAAAAAAAAAGCACTCATACCAAATCAACAAGCGTGCACATCATTTGCCTCATCGCTTCACCACTAAGGCAATGTTGCCAAAATAGCTTCACACACATAATTAAACAGGTTCCTAGATGAGAATGAGGACAACTCCATTCCACCTAGAGAGACATGAGGGAACTGAACTACAGTACAGGTGCATGATGGGAGAGCCAGGGGGAGAGGGTGAGCAAAAACAGCACACAAGACAGCTGGGAGATACAGGTGTGGATGTCTATCATGCCAGCTGAACACAGACTGCAGCATATGGTAAGGCCAGGAATTTCTTCCCAACCATGTTTATGGCTGCAAATATACGAGGAATCTTGACAAACAGCAAAAGGTGGAAAATACAGCTCTGAAATCTATATTAGTTGCTGGGAGCTCAAACACCCACCCTGGGAAAACCAGCCATTATGATTATGACATATGGTTTTTTAACTGGATTTTTAACTGGATAAGAGGGCTCTGTATTACCTTAGCTTTACTGTTACTGTGCCTGCTGTTACTACTACTAATATTACAATAATAATAATAATAATAATAATAATAATAATAAAGTAGAACCTGTACTATCTGGCATTCTACCAGAATGTGCTACTTCCTGGAATTTGGGCTGATGGTGTTTGTTTAATTAATTAATTTAATTAATTAATTAATTAATTAATTAATTAATTTATTTATTTATTTATTTAATATTTTTGCTTACCCAAAGTGACTTATATGTAATCAGTACACCAAAAAAACTCTACCACAGACTCACAGCTCGGGAAATTAATAATATGCTATTTTAAAAATCAAAAATTTACAATTTTGCGCAAGTGCAAAGATCCTGTGCTGATCGGAAGCTTAGTAGCGCCACTAGCGTGACACGGAGTGTACGTTGTCATAACTTTGTGTTGTAGATTCATAAAGACAATTCATGAAATGTCTATTTTCCTTTGAAAACAGCCGGTGCTGTAAAGTCATTCGGCCAGCAGGGGCCCAGAGCAATAAAATAATAAATTGGTTTTAAACAAAAAATCCGGTAGTAATATGGCTCCCACGGTATCTTTGGGGCGTTCTACCATTCAGAATTTTGTACTTTCCGGCACCGCCAATTCCCAGAGATGGCCATATAGTAGAGATTCTACAATAATAATAATAATAATAATAATAATAATAAGGTATCTGTAATAATGGCAAGAGGAAGAGAGAGATTAAAGAAGTCTGTCACTCCCTCCTGAAAAAAAATTACCAAAACCAAAACAAAACTCTGCAGCCTATTTTGGTAAATTTGGGTCAATATCTGGCACAAGGGTAAACATGCCAGCTCCCACTCTTGCTGTGACTGCATTTCTTCATTTTCTCAGCAACACAAAGTTGTGTTACGCATTTATAAACATCATGCTTTGATGAAATTATATTGAAACCAGTTGCTCAACAATAGTCCCTCACCAACCACAGTGGCTAGGTTCCAGCAAACCCCTATGGCTGGCAAAACCGTGGTTGTCAAGAATAAAGGCTCATGTGAAACAGGTGGTTAGGTTCTAAAGCCAGGGTTAACACGCTACGTTCAAAGACTAACTTGTGCAACCAGCAAGGCCATCGGCTGCATCAGCCTGTGAATTCTCAACATAACTACAGCAAGTCCACAGTTAGTGTGTGTGTGTATGTATTTCTATGGTACAAACACAGCAGTGCAAGTATATTAGGCATTCAGTGACAGCAGTGCAAGTTAGTTTTATTAGTTGCCTTATAAGATATGCTGATCAATATTCCTAAGACACTAAAACTGAAACTGATGAGAAATCAGTTGTGAGTGAACATGGGAAATAAAACCAGAAAGCTAATGTGTTGTTAATGATAGTGAGCTAGCTAGCTAACTAACTAACTAAACGCTAACTTTGAATCTATTTAATGTTAGCTAGCAAGCAAACTCTCCATAACAAGTTACTTGTGACGAGATAAGGTAAATTGCTGCTTTGCTTGTGAATGTGTATAAAAACATTTAGTGACCTGGATTGTGCAGTCAATTAATAGATTATTTGATCAAGTCATTCATTTTTTGCATTTGTGTTGAGTGACAACTTAGCTTTCTCCTGTCTCTTGACTGAAAGTACACAAAACATGTTCTACACTATTGAGGGGGGTGGGGGGGGGGTGCAGGGGGTAATAGCCTATACTGAAAGATTAACACATTGTACAGGGTCACTCTACAGGAATAGCGCTGTTTGGAATTGCAATATGTCTTCAAATGCATATCATTTTTGTCACTCAAAATTTAAGGTACGATATTAACTTGCACAAAATTGCCCAAAAGCAAACCATTTCCCATTCATTCCATTGTAAAGAGATTGCATATTTGCATAAGCCATTATGGGATACTTCTGGTATTTTCATGGAATCATGTCCAATTATATCGCATAATGATCTATAAATAGCCCACATTAAAAGTCAGCAGATGCCTCATAAATAAACCGACAATTGCCCTATAAAGACACAAAAGCGCCCAAATTTACGAAAGTAGGTGGGATTCCACTGAAGTTAATTTCCCATATCTAACGTTGCACTTAAACTTGAAAGCAATCAACACTTTAAAAACTTAAAACGCAGTATCAGACATGACCAAATTGTACCAGTAATTGTACTGTTTTTCCCCTCCTATAGGCGCGATTTCTCCTGTACTTGGCTTAGGAAGCTTGGAAAAATACTTTGGAAGCCCGCCGAAGACATTTCAACGCAATAAAACACCGAAGTTATGTCTTCGCTGCCACATAGCTAACAAGAGAAAAAAGAATCTGCAGACCAAAAACATACAATGAAGCTTAACATAAACATACAACTGTCCACTGCAACCTCGCCCACAGCATACTTACAACAACAGTTGTGAAACCGAATTATCCAGAGTAGGTGCAGATACTGCAGGAGAGAGAGCTATGTGAGAAGACTATTGATTACTTTAGGAAATCTGCCTTCCCCCTCCACCTCCCCCTCCCCCCATAACTATAATTAGGGTAGTCGACACTCTCTTAATGCACTCTTCCCAGAAACCTGGAAGTCACTGCCACTCTGAGACAGTTGACTTTATAATCAGCTTATCACTCTGCCAGGACCATCCCTCTGATCTCTTTCTCTTTCCTTGGGTTCATAAAAAATCTATAACTTTCTGAAATGATAAAAGATCTTCAATTGCACATCTCTGACACCCTAAAAATATAATATGGTCTGTAAAAAAAAAAAAAAAAGTGAGATTTCGAGTCACATCACATTCCCCTTGAGGTTGCCTAGGAGTGGCTGACATCAACATTGCCTTTAACTACAATCAAGAATGAGAATTTGTCTTCTGCAGTCTCCTCAGCGGATTATCAATTTCTGTCTGAAAAGCCTTCAGTGATCACACAGTCAGTTAACATGCCTGCTCTTTTTTTTGCAAGCAATATCTCAGAGGTCAGGGGAAATTGTTTTGTTGTGGAACTTTCACCATTCTGCCTTTCTTAATAGCTAGCTATATACAGATTATTTTGATGTATGTCATCAATGTTTCCGGGATGATCATTTGCTGTCCAATCATTTGTACTGGTTGACATAAAATTATGACTATTCATCATGGGCCTGCTAAGGGCAGTTTCTCAGTTATATCCCTGTTTTATCTAGCTCTTTTCCACAATGATGATCTTGTAATTCAGTTCTTAGCATGAGGCCCATTCTATTTTCATATATTCAGTCATTTACCTATAACTCCTCAACAGTTATTGTCCGTATTTCATATATTCAGGCATTTACCTCTAACTCGTCAACTCATACAGAACTCTACATCTAGAAATTCAATGGAGGTAAGGTATGGACAGAGTAGCCTACATATAGGAGCTTCACCCAATTTAATTAGTTTTTCCCACTTATCAAAACCTATAACGCATTACCTATTTACAAATAAAACTTTAATTATTACATTTAATGCAGACTCTCCCACTCACCAACTCATTCTCAAAACTTACACTTCCAGTGTGCATTTTTACCCATGCACACAACAAATAAAGGAACCTATGTGGAGTCCAACTAAGGCCATTGTCACAACCCACACTTTGCTCTCTCTGCATGATTGTTTGGTGTCAAAATTGTGCTTTATATGAAATGGCTAATGGCTGCTTTTTTTTGCACTTATAGATCCTAGTTTCCACAAACTGAACCGCATACTTCACACATTACTTTTATCATTTGTTAACGGCATTGTCAAGCTAAATAACCATTGAGAATATAAACAGCAAAAACAAAAACCTTACAATTTAGAGGTTTCACAATTAGCATCTTCATTCTACTTCACTGCATTCTGAGGTATCACTTAGGTGTGAAGAGTGGTGTGATATTACATATTTTCTCCTATCAAGATTAATAACAATTTCACTAATGAACCACAGTTCCCAGCATGCAAAAACAATACTCATAATCACACAGTTCCTTTTCGTGTTTGTCTGAAAACAGGACTGCCAATGACAGTCAGCTCAGTCAAATCATGCTTTGTGCACAGAAAAAAAAATGTATACCTTACTTTTACAATAATGCATAAGGCAGGTCACATTGAAACCCTGCAAAACCAATATATTACAGAAATTGCTAACCAATTTGCACAATAAGACGATAGTGATGAATAGTATTGTATTAAAAAAAAAAAAAAAAAAATCACATCAAAATGAATAATGGACAATATATTAGCAAACATTTTACCAATTATTCAACCTAATTCCCTTGACAAATTTCTTTTTTTTTACCATTTTTGAATAACTAGTTATAGCTGAAGTCCCATCCCATTATAGCAACATCCTCCCTGTGTTTGTGGGAGCAAAGATCTGCACGTCACCTTCGAAGCACATTCTATTGGCCTACTGCTTCATTACCCTCTGCAGCTCTGCAGGTGAGCTATGTGGTCATTGAGTCAGAAGCTAAATTAATGCATATCTGCATGTGCAATGAGACAGGGACAATCCTGCCAACAGTAATCCTCCCTGTCACGGTGATGCCATGACCGATTATAAGCCATTCACTGGTTATAGAACTCAGCAACAAATACAGCTCTTTAACACAGGAAAAACCATGAACCCCAGTAACTAACCACAAATGGGTGGTCATTAGAATACTGATGGAACGTGTGATAAAACCATATTCAACATGGGTAAACACACACGATAATTTATGCTACTAGGAAAATTACCCCTACATAAAAAACAACTCTTACATATTATGCCAGGCAATGACGCAAGGGTTTAGTCATTTGAGTGGATGGCAGGAGATAGTTGATCTTCTAGCACCAACCAAGCAGAACAGTAAAATGCCAGATATGATTTGGAAAAGGTTGACAGGTAATAGTAAAAGGCATCGTTTTTATCACAAAAGAAACATGAATTAACATTTCAGTCGAGCTCCAGAACTCTTAAATAGTAGGAATATGTCCTGCATAGGCTTCATAGTGTTGGTGTTTTAAAGGAGGGTCAGGCAAAATCCCTTGTTGAATACATCTGGTAGCTCACTGTGATCTCAGTTTGGGACAGAAACTGCGACTGGGTCAGGGAAACTGATCCATAGGCTTGAACTGCATTCAGCAGCCAGCCATGCAGCTGGCGAGGAGGGATCTGCTACAATTCCCCATTTCACCATCTAATCTGGCCACTAATCTAATCAACCTGGCTCTGCAGGCCACACACAGGACGAGAGGGATGACCTGTGGGGGCTCAGATTAGGCCCGGTCACGGATCTGTACTTTTGGAACTGTGCGTGCACGGCAGCAACCGCAAGAGTTGCCGCGAGCGCCACAGAGACTTCACCGCGTGTGTTCTACAGGAGCCGTGCATCCGCGCGGCCACTAAGAGACGGCTGAACGTCGCCGACATTTACAGAACTGCGGGATCCGCTGTACAGCGGCTTCTTACAAACTCCCCAAGATTTTTTTTTTTTTTTCAAAATTTAAAATAAAGATGATGCATTGTCGTGGCAAGGCACTTTCCCTGCAACTGAGTAGAGTCCACAGAGCTGTGCCTGATAAAGTGAGCATAAGTGCTTTTGCCTGCTCCAGTGTCAGCTGTGATGAGTGACCAAATCAGCAAGACCACAAGAGAGACATACTAATACGACTGTTTATGTCAGTGCTGCGATACAGCCTTGGTCCATTCATGGGGCTTGTGCTGCCTACACTAGGCATCTCCTGCTTCGGACATGTGACCAACTGCTGCCAGGAATCCCTGCACATATTAGCACGATCCTTGTGAACGTGCTTTTGCTCTCCCCAACTGCAACCGGTTACAGCTGCGACTGCAGCAGTTTCTGCAGCGCGCATATGGCCTGGGCCAGCTTTGTGGTTACTTCATTTTGCAGTTCTGCCTTTGCATTAAATGTGTTTAACAGCCACCCATATCACTGCAATCTAGCCTACACTGTGTATTACAAGGTTTCATACCAGTACTTCAGCACAACTGCTATGCGACACCTACCCCTTCACTGGAACTCCAAAGACCGGTCTGTTGTTGCTTTCCTTTGGATCACTGAATGTTTATATGTTTACTGGGAGGCACAGACACCGGGTTTGACACATCTTTCAGCAATTCCTCAGGATTGCAGTACAAAGGACAGAACAAACTCAGTTTAAGCATGCCACAGAAAGCACTAATTTAAATGTGAAAGGTACACAGACATCACATGCATCAATTTTCACTGTGAGTATTTTGTGTGTAACTGTGAGATTTCACTCCTCTCTTCTTCCAACACTGAATAACAGCCATTCTCTCTCTCTCTCACTTTCACATTGACACACACAGACACTCTCCCTGGCTCTCCCTGCAAGCTAAAACTATACTACACAAATGAGTAACACCGCAGACAGGCAAATAATGTCAGCACTGGCGGCATCTTCATCCATTTCCCAAATCACAAATGTTCTCAGGGTAAAAAAAAAAATTATATTTATATATTTCATTTGGCCAAGGTAAAATTCACAGCTTACATTTCACTTGTTATCTATTTATAGGGCTGCTGGATATTTTCAGAGGTAATTCAAGTACCTTACTTAAAGAACACAAGGATTTTTTTAAACTGGTAACTTTTGGGCTACTATCCCACCTACATTATAAGATTTTCCTCCATTATATTACACAGAGCCCATATCCTGGTAAACAGCACTGATATCATTTTAACACAAAAACCTGAAATCTGTAGCAGCGATAGCCAATGCAACTAAACAAGGCGGATGGGGCAGAAGACAATCAAGGTCAGAGTAAGTACTGTGTGACACTGAAACTGGAGAATTGATGAGAAAGTTTCAAAACTCAAATGAGACAATACTGTCTCTTCAGCCAGGCAGATCACCTGCATAACCCCAGTATACATAGGATATTAAAATGGACTTATCAAAAACAAAGATGTCATATAATCTGACATAGAACATTTTTCCAACAAATAAACAATAAAAACAAAAAAATATACAACAGAAATGTAAGCTTCAGAGGTAGTAACTACATGACCCTAAAGTTCTAATACAATACTACATAAAAAGCAACATAAGTATAATACTACATTAAAAAGTTGTGTTGTTTGTAGGGCACTAATTATGCATACCATCCAAAAGTCAGTACTGGTGCTAGAAAATAGATACAGTGTACAGAAACTTGTTGTTGTCTGGTCAGAAGTAAAATCAGGAACTTAGAAAAATTTTCAAAACAAAAAAACAACAAATTTGAAATAGTACTTCTAATAGTTCTGCACAATTTTCCTTTAAAAGGTGTATTTACCAGCACTCAATACATAAATTAGGAGCTGCTGAGCAATATATAAACAAACTGTCATAGTGAAATTAAAAACATCATAATGTAATGAAAACAGATCCACCAACAGTTTTTAAAATATTTTAAATCTTTTGCAGAGTCTGCATACATGTGAACGAATAATATTAAATTTGGTTGGTAATGTTTCTATGGCATTTTCGGATTTTGAAGGGTTTCAAATGATAAAGAGAAATTAAAACCTCTTTGAAGGGCATCCTTCTCTCTAAAGGCATTTAAAAATGTGGTTACCTTGATTCACAATATAGAAGATGCACGGTTTGTAAATAATAGCCTAATAATTAACACGGTGTACACCTTCAGCAATACTTACAGTTGAAGAGTACTGGCAAGCAGCTAAGCGTGGAATTATGGTAAATGAAACTAACTAGGTTCATTATTCTACTACAGTTTACATAAAAGCTACTGATACAACTGGGGATAGTACTTATTTCTCCCTCTTGGTACAATACGCTCTCCCTTACTCCATAAGAAGGGGTGATTAGTCACCAACTGTAGCAGCCTCTAGAGGCCCTTGTGCTGCATCTCATTTAGTTATGAAACTGGAGACCGTGGCCTCCTGCAGTTTCTTGTGGTCTGAAATTCGGCAGTGGACTATTTTGAAGGTAGCCATGTTCTACTCTCCGAATGACCGTCCTGCATGAATATGCTCCTTTCCCTTTCGCTTCTTTTCATTGGGACCAATATGACCAAACCCTTTTAATTTCTTTTTTTTTGTTCTGTGAAGAAAATACACTTTTTCTTCATTGGAAGTAATTAATTAATTCTGTCATGGAAAAACATAAAATGCACGATTAATTGATATCTTGCATCAACCATCTTCAGTTTGATCAAAGAATGCTCAGAAAGTGATCATTATCAGAATCCCAAAATTAATAAAACATAATTATGTCAATTTGAACCTCACCTAGGCCTGGATTAAATAAATGCAGAAAGGAACAAAAATAAACAGTCATGATTACAATTCTTATCACTCGTGCCAGTGTTGAGAAACCATCTAAAATATACTTGGATACATGTACAGAGTGTGAAACAGGGATATGAAGTGTGTTATACAAAGGCAATGAGAGGTTTAGTAAATGTAATGACACCTTTTTTGGCCTGATGCCTTTGAGACTACTTCATTCTCTATCAATTTGATAAACAGAGAGAGAGAGAGAGAGAGAGAGAGAGAGAGAAGAGAAAGAGAGAGAGAGGGATGGGAGCAAGACCATGATTTATGGTCAAATTAGTTAATGACTGTTCTGAGTATGTATGGTTTCCATGGAGACCAGAGAACATCACCTTCCTCACCTGAAGCTGTCCACTCCCTGACCAATCACCTGTCTCCACGGCTCAGTATGCTAGCGAACGGCAGAGAGAACAGCTGCTTTCAACACACTGCAGGAAAAGGGGAAACGGCAGCCTTCACTCTGCTCAAACAGTCTGCTTCCTGTAGTCACCAGTTCTAATGTTATCATACTATGGATGTTGACACCTCATACTTGGGGAAAAAAAATTATAAAAAGCTTTTTTAAAGAAATGTGTGTACTTATATATATTTATTTGTTTACTTATTTCTTTATTTTTTAAAACACACACACACAAATAAATAGTATGTATATATGTTCTGTGTATGCGTTTATAAAAATCAAAGTTCACAGGTGTATAAACACAAATATATCAGCAAGGACCACCTTTACTTGATTTTATAATATTTGTACACACATATATTTATGTACAACTGAATTATCAAGACCCATCCATCTCTTTTGGATACATCTTTAAAGACAGCAGGGTCATAACTACTTTAGAAATGGAGTGATCACAGCACAGAGATACAGGTTTATATCAGGGAGCTGAGTGTGGCATGCTTGCAGCTTCACTTTGTGGTAAAACAGTTGTCAATATAACCATCGTTACCGCAAACCCTAAACAGTGAGGAAAGTAGTCCAGAGTCCAGAATGTACCTTCAAACACTAATCCTAGTACACACATAATCCTGTTAAGAGTAAATGTTCATGCCCACTTATGGACAAAAATAACTTGTCTTATCTTCCAATTGCTGTCAAAAGCACACAGCCTAACTCCAGGTCTGGAGTGTAAGGGCATTTCAGTGTGTCCAGCGAACGCTGATTGCTCAGATGAATGAGGAAGCTGCTGTATTTGGAGCAGCTCACGTCTACTTTTGGGGTGCCTCTGCTCCCAAGCTGTCTTCCGACAAACCGACAAAAGCTGACTGATAACTTCCTAGCCGTTTCAATTTTCACTAGCAGGATTAAGGATCCCTCAGCTTAGCCACGCATCTATAGGGGTGTTTGAGATGCACACTGGGGCAAATTCTAATACCTAAGAGTGACAATGAAATTCAGGGGCTGACACAAAGAAAAGCCAATGTCCAAGACCCATTCAGAATGTTACCCAATTATGAAAATGTTTGAAATTTACCCATTGCAACCATGTTTGCTCAACTGCACACAAAAGGACCAGACAATTGTTTACCCCTTAGCCATCACTCTGTACCCTGAACATGTGCTCAGAAAAGAAAGAAACAGACAAAAACGTTGCTCTTGCCCTGTAGGTGGAAAAAGCAACACTGTCTGTCTGCCTGAGTACAGACAGAAAACAAGGCCCAGGCTACCGAACCTCCTGTCAAGCCTGCCATGTGTTAAGGAGTCAGCCGTGAGAGGAGAGGTCTGCCGAGGCACTGGCTGTGTTAAACGGCGGGGCTGGAAAGTTTCAAAGAAAGTTCACCCTTGCTTTTAAACCTGGGTCAGCATTTGCGATGGTCCATTTCTGCATAAGTGAGCACACAAACCCCAGTGCCTGTTCAAATAGTCTGCAGTCCTCTCTCAGGCAGCTCACGACAACAGCCCAGCAGCAGCACTGTTTGATCTCCAATGTTTTCCTTAATCTGGGTTGTCAAGGTTCGCTTGTTGGAGGCTGTTTACTTTACTTCTCCTACAAAAAAGTGTTTTTTTCTCAGACAATGACTAATCCAAAGACCAAGGAGAGGGGAGTTCTGCCAGCGTGAGATGTTAAAGTCGTAGCCGCCTTTTATTTTGCAGCACGGGTTTCAAAGCCAGGGCTGCCAGGAGAAGATTCATCGCAGTTCTTTGTTTATCTTTGAAGAAATTAATATTTAACAGTTAAGGTATGTTTCTGTTGTTTTCCTTCAACCATAAAGGATGTAGCAAATGTTTTTGTTTTTTTAACTGAACCTTCCCTCCCCTCCAAAAAAATAAAATTGTAATAATAATAATTCTTACCCGCTTGTGCACAATAAAGAAAATGGCAAATTTGTATTAGGCTATGTCTAATGTGTGTGCACTGTTTTAACTACTGATTATGCAAACAAATAAACAAATGTCTTTGAATGGCCTTATCAATTTTCTAGTTTTATGCGACACATTCTGCTTTTCATCTCCATTTGCAAAGGGGTGTTCACAATAATGACAATTATAATTACTCAACTATTGTGTTTATCATCATTGTTCAGGATTACACTGCCAGTTGGAGGACCTGGAATGATAATGAGCTGTACATGACAACAAAAAAAAATTGTCTGCTTAACAAAGGATAAATTTGGCCAAGCAGTATAGGTAGGCTATATTTTCATTTAAAATACATGTCAAATAACTTGACATAAGCATACCTATCCATTTTATTTTTTGTTTATTTGCTAACAAGCTATGCCTTTGCTTGGAATGCATAATTGCCATTGTTTCACTGATCCTTAAAATACACAGAAATTCTGGTTTGCACTTTCTTCCATTTTTAAATGGTTTTGACTTTCAGAGGCCCAACAAAAAATGTCAGTAATTGTTTTGTTTAAAATCACTTTTTGTGCTGTATTAAAACAATAATGGAAGTAAACGGGACAACATAAGAATTAGACAGTTCTCTTAGAATGTGAAAGTAAATTGGTTCACTGTGCCATACCAACTAAGCAAGCTACCTTAAAGTTTTTAGGCCTAATTGTTCGGGAACACAACATACGATTAAGTAGTCTCTTAGCAGCCCCGTGATTGGCTGATTCTCTTTATTTTACCATTTACAAAAAGGTATTGATTTTAATTATTTTAAAACGATGACTGTGGCGCTTAAGGCATTCGGCTTTCGATGTTGACGTAACTTTATAAACATATGCGGATGGGACAAACAGCGCTTTAGCTGTCGGCTACTAGGTTACAGTCTCTTCGAGATACATGAAGCCTGAGATTCATGCCGAAACATATTTGGAAGCTTCATGACAAACATGTCGTACACATAAATGCAATAGGCAACTTTTTAAAATCAATTTTGACAACACAGATGAACATCCTATCAACAGACTAATAAAACTAATAAACATAATTACACTATTAAGAACCGTAAACACCGGTAAATATAGTATTATGTTATTTTCCTTTTTCCTAAATACTACGCTGCTATCAACTAAAGAGCACAGTTAACTTATTCAGGAACAAGCAGCCATCCCGCAATTCAATACATTTCTTGCACCCTGACCGCCGGTTGTGAAAAAAACGAAATTTTCTCCTACTGCTGCCTTTAACTTTTTCTACTTCAACAAAATTTGAGTAAATTCTGAGGAGACGGACATGGGCTTCCAGGTATAGGACAACATGCTGCAGCCTATGCTGCGTATGTGTAGTTGCAAAGGCAACGATATAAATAATGCACGTGGCGTTTTTTTAAAAAAATTATTAAACATAATTAGCCTATACAACATTTAACATAACTAAAACATACAGGTTAAAGATTGCCGTTAGTGTTGCAGCGCAATATCTGCGCATCAGGAGCAATGTTTGTGGTTTAAAAGGTAACACGTGGGGGAGAAAGCCCCATGGTCCCTTGTTTCGGTCCAAAAGTAAATCACGGCGCTTAAACTTCCATTCTTCGTCGGATAGACTATGCCTTTATAAAGTTCGACAGTTTCAGTAATGTCTGTCTAATAGATGGGTTTTCACAAGTGCTAATTTCACTTCCTAGTTACTTGCCTTGGATGTTTTTTTTTTTCTTCTTTTTTATGAGCATCAGCTAGGGGTTTCACAATGAAGAGAAAATAGTGCAACAACTTGCTAACTTCCAAAAAAGTAGGAGACGCGGTGTCTGTTGTTGTGCCGTCATTGACCCGTACAAATAAAACATTGCGCCTTAGCTCATCGGACAAGATATTCAGCAGCCATCCCTGCCTCATGTTAAATTTTTGTTGTTGTTTGTTTATTTCGCCATTAAAACAATAACCACAAAACAGAGGGAAAACAAAGACAAACTCCATGTGCATGCGCTAAAACAACAAGAGAAAAAATATCACAAAAGCGATCAACAGAGGATCATCAACTTACCGAATGCGAAAACGGTTGATCACCGTAGAAGACAAATTTCGCTGCTTGAAATAATCAACTACACATGCGATCTTGTATATCAAGAAAGCATGCAACAACCACACTGTAAATACTAACAATATTACTCCGCTTTGGGGACTAACTTTCACTGCAACAAGGAATCTCTGAAAGATACACGAAAAGCACCGTTTCAGGGAGAGAATCTACAGTTTCACACCACCTTCTGTCTCGAATATGAAGGCGAGCTCCTTGTGGTGTTATTACATTTTAATGCGCCTTGAAAGAAAAGGGGAATCGCGGATTTGGATGTTGTTATTTTTTGATGTTCCAAGTCCGTGACGTCATATCCACCTGCTGGGTAAACAACATTCATTGCAGATCTTCATTGAATATCTAGAAGGAAAAAAGTAGAAGGGGAAATAGACTGACAACAGTCTTTAGGTGCAAGACGCGATCATAGATGTGTTTCTTTGAGGGGAAAGGGTCGACATTTGAGAAAAGCTATTGTCACAAAGTGAAAGTGTGTGTAAGCTAGCTAGCTAGCTAATTACAATCGAAGCGAAAGGAGCTTTCTTTCCCTTTTTTCTGCACTTTGTCCAATGAAAGGAGGCAAGTTCGGGAGGTGAAAGTTCAATAGAAGGACAAACCCATGTGCAAGGAAGTGGAAGAAAGTGTTGGTCGTGGGTATTGAATGTCATTTATTTTGTCGCTTTTATGGAAACTATATTTTCCAGAACCTCTCGGCGAAGAAATCAAAGATTTTTGTGGTTGCCTTTGCAGCCATTAACACCCGACATTCGTCTGTTTATATCGTGGGTGCAGTCGTCAGCGGATCGGAGCGTATATACTAATGTAACACAAGTTTCCTCTTGTTTTAACCTCGGGGGTATTGATGCAACATTTTGGCTTCTGTTAATGTTATGCATCAAAAATAATATAACTCAGTATTTTGGAAGCAATATTAGGAATTCAGCAAACATTTTCTTGACTCAAAATCATATTTGTTTGGCATATTGTTTCCCCTGACGATAAAAGGCCCACTGTCACGTTAAAAACTGTCGTCTTTCCTGGAAAAGATCATTTCGCTTATATCAACGAAGGATAGGTTACACTTTGTAGGTGTGGAGTCATTATGACCGTAATTACAAATTCACCCATTTTCTCCTAAAGAGGAGAATGATAGCTGGTCGGTTCAGTAGTCCGATTAACACTCGTAGAAGGCAACATTAATCTAAAGCTGAAGTAAAATATTTTAAGTCTTACTGTCCTTGATCAAGGTCTGAAAAGCACAGTTCATTTAATTATAAACGACGGTAAATATATCATGGCTACATCAGTGAATAGCTACTGTATAGCGAGTTCTACACTTTCCACTGGCAATAAAGTGTTATTAGTTGGTTATAGAGCGCCACCCTCTGACAAAAATTAAACAAGAGCGGATGAACAACAGAAGGGTAAAATGTTATTAATAGGTTGGATCTCAACGAAATTCCTCGTGAAAATTACAACAGGATAGAATATCAGCATGCACGGTCTAATGTATTTAAAAACTCTCATTTCAAGCACTACAAATAGGATTCAGATGATTCTATAATACAAATATTTGATCATTTAAAAAATAATTTACAAAACAAAAGGTAAACCGTCATCAAACATTCTTTCATCAGTGTGAGGAGGTTCTATCAGTGTTAAATGAGTGCTGTACAATATGTAGTCATTATTTTTTCATGTGCAATCTCAATTTATACTTGACGTCTATTGTTAAGAAACAAAAACTATTGTATCTGCCACAGTCCACAAAATACATATTAGTTTGAAGAGCACATGTCTAAGAGGAAATACATGTACAGAGGTAGAATAGTTCCTTTTTCCACATATTTAACGACATGGTGAAATGCCAAATGAAACAAAATGTGTTACCACTGCATATAATATAATGACCACCATGAACCACAAAACATCAAGAATACTCAACTTCGCACAATCTCAACATGTACTCCTTTTAACCAGCACCACCATTCTCATGAACAATCAGTTCTTTCTACAGACATTATCTTTTAGTATAATGTTTTGAATGTAAATAAATACTCCAAAATGTTGCAAAGGTTTATTTTAAAATTTATATTTTAATTAAGATAATATACAAGTATTGGTGAAAATAACCTGAGGACAAAAAGTACAAAAACTAAAATTACTTTACCCATAATCCATTGCCTCTCAGAAGAGTCTATTACCACTGTACCTGTGGGGACATCTGGTTCTAAGGAGGCTTACTGTCCCATATTCCCATCATAAAACGTTAACGATGAAATCTATGGTGTGCAGCTCCAAGCAACGGTAGAACCATATTAATAACAGTATGGCCCCCAGCTCAGGGCACCTGAAATCAACTCGAGAAATTATTTTAGCCCTTTTTCCTGAAGTATGGCTCACTATGAAAGGTGGGGCCTACTCCTCTTCTGTCAGTTTTCCTGGTATTCTGAAATAATAGTTACTTTAAAGTAGGTGTATGACAGCCAAGTATTCATGGAAAAGAAGCCTATGTGTATCTCAGATAAGATCAGAAGGTGAAGGGGTGGGAAAAACAAAAAACAAATAGGTTCAATCAGATAAGATGAGTTTGCTATTTCATAAAGAAATGTACACATGGTTTAAAAAAAAAAAAGGAAAACTTTCTATTTTTAATTTAACAAAGCATATGATAAATACCATATGACTTTTGTAATAACATCAGCACAATGTCATATTAACTATAATATAAAAAATCTTTCTCTACAAGCTTGTTTCCTCTTGTGATATTTATTCAAACTGCTAACCCATCTAAAGACAATTAAATGTAATTACAAAGTCAACCACTTAATAGTCATCTGGCTTATCTGTATTTGTATAGGCCTAGTTTGCTCAATAGAGGTTGACACAAATATATTTTTTGTCTGAATTGTTTTTGACATCTTGTAGGTATGACATTATGGATGCTCTGTGGATTAGGCCGTGGTTTGATAAAGCCTGCTTTCTTTTAAAATAAATTAATTGAGGATTACTATCAGTTATGTAACACCCTCTCCATATGCACTCATGCACACAACAATGTAATTAGCTTTCTGTTAATTAGGTAATTAAGCAAATGAAAAGAATCTACTGTCTAATTCCGAAGGGATGGCTTTCAAATGATATCCTCCCCTGCTGCTGTGGGCAAAGTGAGCTATGGAAGAACAATGAAACTAGATTGCTGTGTTCTCGTAAATTAACCCTCTATGTTATGCATCATCAAAAATGCAACAGAAAAGAATTTAACTGTATACATTTTAATAGATCTTCATATATATATGAAGTGTGTGTATGTGTTTGAAGATCCATTAAAATGTATATATATATATATATATATATATATATATATATATATATATATATATATATATATATATATATATATATATATATATATATATATATATATATATATATAGACGAGTGACAATTTAAAGGAAAAACCTGAATAAATGAGTGGAGAAACATAAATGCAGATACCTCTGCATATGGGGCGACATAGCTCAGGAGGTAAGACCGATTGTCTGGCAGTCGGAGGGTTGCCGGTTCAAACCCCGCGCTGGGCATGTCGAAGTGTCCTTGAGCAAGACACCTAACCCCCAAATGCTCTGGCGAATGAGAGGCATCAATTGTAAAGCGCTTTGGATAAAAGCGCTATATAAATGCAGTCCATTTACCATTACCTCCATACAGGTGTACTGCGTGATACAATTAACATCATATCATGCTCTGTGGCATTTCTAAAAATTTTGAGCAGGCCCAGTTGACCTAGATTTTGGATCAAGATGGCAAGAGGAAAAGATCTAAGTGACAGAAGGTTCATTAGGGGTTCAGAATGGGCACGGATGACAGGCGCTTTGGTCACAAAGACTGCTCAACTGGATAGTGTTTCAATAGGAACAGGGACTAAAGTGACATCTGCATTTAGATCAATGGGAAAGACAAGATCAGTAAATAGGGTTGGAAATTGTGGTCGAAAGCGCAGATTCGATGACTGCAATGCTTATGCATTAGTGCAATATGTAAGGAAAAACAGAAGAGCAACTCTTCCTCAGGTGACTGAGAATGTCAATACAGGACATGATTAGACTGCGTCAGCAAGAATAGTCCATTGACAACTACGTTGAGAGGGATATTATAGTAGGGTTGCAGTGCAAAAATCCCTCATTACAAAACAAATGTACATTTGAGAGATCAGTGGTGCAAAAACCATAGGCATTGGTCTGCAGAGATATGGAAAAAAAACTGAAATGAGTCACCCTTCACCATATTCTAGTGCATGTGTCAAGAGAACGGTTCAGGCCTGAATGCTTGACCCCTGCAGTGAGGGGGTCCGGTGGCTATGAGGTGGGGGACATTTTCCTGGCATGGTTTGGGTCCACTTGTCCCTTTAAAGGGAAGGCTCACTGCAAAGCAATACAGAGTTGTTCTGAGTGATCACCTTTATCCTATGATGAAACATTTATATCCTGATGGGAGTGGTCTCTTCCAGGATGGCAATGCCCCCATCCACAGGGCACGAGGGGTCACTGAATGGTTTGATGAGTATGAAAATGATATTATTCATATGCTATACTCTTTGCAGTCACCAGATCTCAACCCAGTTGAACACTTAATGAGGGAATATATGTTGGAAGAATGCTGTTCCATACCTCCAGTAGAGTTCCAGAGACTATGCCAAGGTGCACTGAAGCTGTTCTGGCGGCTTGTGGTGGCCCAACATCTTACTTTGTACATATACAGAAGGGTGACAAATTAAAGGAAAAACCAACATAAAGTTTCTAAGTAAGGTGTTGGGCCACCACAAGCCACCAGAACATCTAAAACATTTTCATCCTCATCAAGCCATTCTGTGACCCCATTTGTGGTAACTGCTGACTGCTGCTGAGGGACAATCACTGCGGATTGTCACTGCGGTGCAGCAATCGGCAGTCATGGCTGCTGTTGGGCAGCGCTGACGGCCGTGGGCTGCTGCTGGGGGGCGGCGACTATAGGCTGCTGCTGCCGCTGGGGTGCAAGGGCTGCTGACTGCTTCTTGGGAGCAGCGATTGCCCCCCTGTACGGATCCAGGCGATCACCTCCAGCCGGTAAACTGCAGACAGACTTGATACACCATGTTGGCCAGCTGCTGGAGGAGCAGCTTCAGTGACTGGCCCTTCAGTCGGTGGGGGATATAAACCCAGACTGGGTACCCAGGCTGAAACACCCAGATGGAGCAGTACAGGTCATAACTTCTCTTCTGCTGCACTCCTACACTGCTCAGGTGCTCTCTGGCCTGCTGGAGGGGTGCAGTCCAGGCCGTCCGAGATCTGGAGGACGCACTCTGGGCCTGGTGTGATGGGCAGGTCGGTATCGGGTGGCTGGTCGAACACCAGGTCCATGGGCATTCTCAGTTCCCGCCCACACAGCAAGGCTGCCTGTGTGCAGCTTGTAGACTCCTACACCTGGCAGGTGCAGGTCCCAGTCGCGCTGATGGTTGAGTGGTGAGCAGCTTCCACTGGGTGGCTACTGTGCCGTTACACCACTCAACTAGCCCATCACTCCGCCGACCCCGGGTTGCCCATGAACACACTGCAGCACTCTGGACTGGAGGCACCGCTGCACCACTAACTGGAGCCAGTCGGTGCCCGCCCTAGAGTCCCTCCACTTCCTGTACAGCAGGCCCTGGTGCAGTGTCAGGCAGACCCATTGGCCCAACAACTCCTTCACCCCTGTAGAGAAAACAGACAGGCAAGACACAACAGGCCGCCAACCCTCCTGCACCCACTATAGCACAGACCCATTCCGGGTCCTCTCTCTGAGCCTGCAGAAGCTGAGCAGGCCACAGCTACCTGTTTGAGGGCAGTCTCAGGCTCAGGGGCAGGTTTGGGCTCGGGGGAGGTCTCGGGCTCAGGGGCAGTATCCTTTTCTCTCCTCCGATCCTCTCTCTGCTCCGCACTCTGACTACTGGCACAGGGGTGGCATGACAGTCTAACAGCATTGTTGTGCTTCTTACCTGGGCATTGCTCAAAGGTAAGTGAAAGTTTTGTAATAGCGAACACCAGGCAGCTATCTGCCCCTCCAGCTCTTTAAACCTCAACAGCCATTGCAGTGCAGCCTATGCTTACCTTAAACTCACGGCCCTGTAGATACGCTTTGAAATACTGTTCTGCTGCTACCACTGCCAACAGCTCCCACCTGGTAATACAATCGCTGCACTCCTTTTTGCTGAGCACTCAATTGAAGTATGCCACCATTTTCTGTAATAGCGTTCCCCCAAGGCCTACATTGCTAGTATCATATCTAAAATGAAAGGTTTGTCAGAGTTAAACATAGGTAGGACTGAGGCGGTGACCAGGGTAGTAGGTATGCTAGTCACAGATAATCGCTGTCTTTACTGTAGTAGGCATATTTCTGAAAAGTCCCAAAAGTTTTATTTTTTCTAAGAAGCAGTATTTTTTATCCTGTTTACAAAATAAAAATACCATACAGCACAGCAAACACGGAGACATTGCCACAACGTTGTTGGACTGTGTGTTTGCAGTGAGGCTATGTCCATAGTGATATTTGTCCGCGTGCGGGATCGTTGAGTGGTTAGTGCGGCTCTGGCAGCTTGCACGTGTAAGGGGACGTTTAGTTTAAGTAACGTCTGTGCCAGCTAACACTCATCCAGAATCAACTCAGTGACTTTGTAGCTAGCTGGCTAGGTAACGTTTGCTACCAAAATAGCATTGATCAAAATGTTAAAGTATCAATAACAACAACTACTAATTGCGAATTATTTAAATTGAAACGTCCAACTAGCTAACATCTCATAGTGGTAAACATTAAATAGTGCCGTAGCTAGATAACACAGTCAGACTTTCGTCGGTGTGGCAACCGGTTAGCAATCTGGCCGTTGTCCCTTCTCTTGTTTCGACGGTCGCATCTGTGCTTGGGCTTTAGCCACTGCGTGCTGAATGTTTGCTGTTTATCCGTCCTGCATCCAGCAAAATATAAACAAAACTTATCAACGCAGCGAATTAATCAACAGTGTTTATTTTATAGAAGCATGTATACCAACGTATGGAATATTAAGGAGATTTTAAATATATCGAATGGGTGAGTACATGAAAGATCATCAACGAAACCAGCCTGACTTGATGCTGCAGTTAGCCGTATTTTTGGTTGTAATTAAATATGTTCCGAAGGGAAATAACTTTTTAAAATATAAATTCATTAAATACATTTCATGATGAGCAATATTATGTCTTTGTGTCTTAACCAGCTGCTAAAGTTCCAGTTATTTTTGTTGAGGTTATGTCGGCCTAATGCTGATCTATGCATACTTAGTCATTCTCAGAGTTTTCGTGAAAATAAATTTCATAGAGGGAGTAAGTCCTCCGGCCGAAGTGGTGCCACCAGCGATTACTCCAGCGGCCTGACCGACTCCCAGTTTCTGTTTGGGTCCAAGTTCTGGACAGATGAAATAGGCCTGTCCCAGGAAATGAGTCTACCGTCCAAGAACTCCCAGCAAAACTCTCAGGAGGTACATCATAGTCCTATACCAAACCCTGCTTCGCAATCGCGAACTTTTCACACTCCAGCCCTCAAGCCAAGCTTACACAGGCGCTGACTTTCTATCCTGGAGAAAATGGAAAAAAAAAAAAAAAAAAATGATTATGATGTTGTGTGAGTATGCAGCTGGAAAATGAGTTTGATATTTTAGGTAAATGAGCCCAAAGTTTCAACAAACTACCACACCAAGCCTTACCTGTTCGGTGGAGATTCGAAGGACAAAAGCAAGATGCCGAATTATACAAGCAGCAAAACCAAAGGAATCCTGGAGCAGTTTGAGGAGGAGAAGAAAAAAGCAAAAGAGAAGACCGAAAGGTAACTGTTATTTTTAAACATGAATATATTAATTGGCATCCAGAAGTGTGCAATGCATGTGCAAGGTGTAATATCTTTCTGTCTTTCAGTGAGATGCTGGTGAGTGAATTGTCACAACTCAAGGAATGCATGGACAATGTAAGATGCATAACTGGCATGGAAAGAAAACCAACTTCCACTTACTGTTTTATAAAATCAAACCTTTTGATTTTCATGAAACTTTTGAAGTCCACGAAAAACTTTAGAATGTTGATGATGAGAATGTTTGTTTGTTTCAGATGAAGAATTCTTTACGCAGCATGGATGAAAACACAGATTCTACTAAAAGAGTTGTGGTGGAAGCCTTGGATGGTTTCACAAAAACACGTAAGTGGTATTGTCTGAACTGTAATGCAACACATGTTGATACAGTAGTTGTTTGAATTGCCACAGTTTGAAAAATGTTTTTGTGACCCACAGGGATAATGCACTTGAGGGTCTTAATGTATGTTTCAGTTATGATTATCATTCGGACTTGTTCAAATTGTAATCTTAAGAGGGCAGGAGATAAGCCCAGTTTAATGTGCTATCTGTTGCAGCAGCATCCAAAACAGCAATAACAAAACAGTGGCATTGTTTATCACTGTCATACTTTATTACACAGTATGAGCACTAGAGGGTGCTGCCTGTGGACCAAGACTGCCTGTGAAGATTAAATGAATATACTGGTCTGTGCATCCCTCTGGGTGATTTTAAAATGGTAGTAGAACTGTTCCAAATGCAGTTTGTTTAAATTAAATTTGTGTTACAAAAGTATAATAAAAATGTGCATAAAAATATGAATCTATATAATTTTATTTGCAGAATTGTTTTTGTTTTAATTCTTAATATTCTTTTTAGTTAAAGCCATTACATTTTTTTTTGGATTAAAGTTTACAGTGCAGAGGCAGAGGTATTCAACACAATCTTATCACTAGAGGAGACTGAGCAGGAAATGCACTTTGCATTTGGCAGTTTCTTGTTATCATGTTTGATACATGGTCCAAACTTGAAATCAATACTACTGTTTGAATAAAAACAGGAAGTAACCTAGCTGTACTGGGTAATTACAGATAGTGAAGGTTAAATACGGGGGGTTTGAATGATGTCATTTCATTTTACTTTCAGTTCAGGGTGCTGTGGGCAGCATACAAGAAGGCTTCACGGTGCAGTTGGAGGCAGTGCTGGACAAGCTCAGCTGCCATTTAGAGGCCCTACGAGATATGGAGGACAGGGAGTCCAAGGTGAGCAGGGCAAAATAATAAGCACCTTCACATTTGCAGCGCATATTGGAGCACCCTTAGATATGAGAGAGTGCACTTAGGGGCACCCCTATATATGAGAAAGTACACTTAAGAGCACACTTGGATGTGTTTTAAATTTTTGATTAGTCTAAAGAGATAATATTCAGGTAAATTTTAATAACATGGCTTGAAACTTATGCTAATTCTTGTAGTTCAGTCTGGTAGAATGGGGCAAGAAAATTAGCCTTCCATGGATAATTCTGTGATACAGACTAAGATGAGAGTGGTGAGAAACTTCCCCAAGAGATGATGAAGAATGAAGAAGGGGAGATGCCGCAATGCTGCAGGAAGTGACATCATTGGGGAGAAGTCTATGATATCTCAGGCAGTTTTACCACTGACATGAGCTGTTTCTGTGTGCTGTGTCTCAGATGGTTTCAGAGGTGGCCACTCTGGCTACATGCGTGCACAGCCTCCAGGGGGAGGTGGAGAGCTTGAGGACTGAGCAGGCCAGGGAGCAGTACATGATGGGAGAGATCCTCTCCTCGCTGCAGGCTCTGGCCTCCACCCAGCCGCCATCGGCCCCCGTGGCGGACAGCGGCGTGCAGACGTCGCCCTGCCCCTGGGAGAGGCTCTGCCTGGTCAGCGAGGAGACGCGGTACTTCCAGAGCCTGCAGCTGGGCACCGGGCCGGCACCGCTGCCTCAGGGAGAAGTCAGAGTCCTGGGGCCACTGCAGCCCATTGAGCAGGAACCCAGCCCAACCAGCGAACCTAACCTGCGGGCTGGTGCCCACACTGAGGCTCTGGCCGACATAACGTGCGAGACGCATGGGCAGAAGCTGTACCGTACCTGCTCTGCCACCACTCGCCCGCCGGGGGTCCGGAACGGTGCAGCCGGCACGTGGGCACGAGAAGTAGAAGTTGCCCGCAGCCTGCCCGGCGCCACACTGGAGAACCTCGGGCTCCTGACCCAGGAGGACGGGGGCATCCACCGCACTGGCCGAGTCCCTAAGCAAGCTGGCAGGCCGAGGGGGGCCGTCCAGAGAGGGCAGAGAACACGGGTGCCCAAGAGGAGGAGGAAGGCACTGCCGCCATGTGGGGGGCAGGGCAACGGCAACAGGGGTAGGGAGATAATGCCCGCCCCCACTTCCTGCCAGAGTCCAGCCAATCACATGTCCGAGAACGCAGAGGTGCTCTACAACCCCTGCGCCGGCTGGTCCCAGGACAGCAGCAGCACACAGTTTGTCTCCAGGTGCGAGACCACCACAGCATCACGGGCGATACCCATCTCTGAGGCCGAGACTGGGATCACGCAGCAGGGGTTCTGGCAGCTGTTTGATTTCTGCGATGATTCTGACTAGACACACCATCTTTAAGAATGCTGAGGTGTTTCTGAAAAAGCCATCATTTGAGTAGGACTAGTTCATGCCTCGTTACTGTTGGTCAGGAGTGTCAAACTCATGTCCTGGAGGACTGCAGCGTCTGAAGGGTTTTCCCAATTTTTTCTTTCAATCAGCAATCAGTTCAGGCATTGGAACAAGTTGCATGGCCTCTTTAGGTAATCAGTGTCTTAAATGAATAACTTAAGAGCTGAAACTCGACAAAAACCAGAAAACGCTGCAGCCTACCAGGACTGGAGCCTCACAACCCTGTGGTACTGTAGCTGTTGTTGTAGCTCCTAATAGATGTTGTGCACTGTTATTGTGGCAATTTGCTTTCATATACAAGCCTTCCATTACTTGCTGTATAATGTTTAATTCCAGAGATTGTATGTTTAACAAAACAAAAATTGGTTTATATAATATTTAGAACTGTAAAATGTATGGAACCTTTACACATTACTTATACATCAGAACAAAAAAAGGCTAGTTTACCAAAAGTGCTGGAACCCCTTTAAATAATTTGCATAACCCACTTAAAAATACTATAAAAAATACTTTAATACTTTAAAAAACCCAATGCAAGTCCAACTGCCAAAAGTACTGACTGACCAACATCTGTCAATCTGCCACATTGATGCAGTGCTGCTATTCTCACTCTATATACTGTAGTAATTAACATCAGTACAAGCTTCTTCTACCATTTTTAGCCACAGAAATGCACCATTGCCATCTGTCTCCTTGAAGGCTGATAAAAGACTTTTTATCTAATGGTACGTAATTGCTTTCCTCTTCTTAAAAAGTTTTAAAGGCAATGTGCTTCTTGCAACAATGCAAATCTGTGAGTGCATTACTGTAGGAAGTCCCAGAATTCTTAGTCTACCCTTGTGCAGTTTAGTCAGAATTCCAGACATGCAGACAGTTTTTTTCAGAGGAATTTCTTCTTTTTCAAAAACTTGTGTTTTTGCCTTTGTGTTTGCAGTAGTGTCCCATGAATTTGTATCTCTCTTTGTGGCATTTGTTCCTTGATTTCACGATCAATAAAACTTACACATATTCTCATCTCTCTCTCTCTCTCTCTCTCTATTCAATTTGCTTTCATTGGCTGAACAAATAATACACTTGTGTTGCTTAACCAACCACATACACTATATAACGAATGATGAAGTTGTTTTTCATGTCAACAGTGTTTACGTTTTCTTTGTTTTTTCTTACTGTCTCTAGATTGTGTAAGGCAATTACTGATGACATCAAGGCACAACACAACATAATCACAAAATCATGGGTCAAATATAATTAAAAAAATGTATTTTATAGAAGTAGCACTGTCGCCTCACAGCAAGAAGGTCATGGGTTTGAATCCGGCCAGGGCCTTTTCTGAGTGGAGTCCGCATGAGTTTCCTCCAGGTACTCTGGTTTCCTCCCACAGTCCAAAGACATGCTGATAGGCTAATTGCAGACTCTAAATTTCCCATTGGTTTGAGTGTAAGTGAATGCTGTTTGTGCCCTACGATAGATTGGCGGCCTGTCCAGGGTGTATTCCTGCCTCTCACCCAGTGCATGCTGGGATAGGCTCGAGCACCCCCTGCAACCCTGCCCAGGATAAGCGGGTATAGATAATGGATGGATATTGAATGTAAAATAAGCTATAACTTGAAAAATGCTATTCCCTGATCACTTAAGATAATACATGCTGTTTGTACTGGTGATGATTTTCTATCAATGTTACAGTTCCCTTAAATGATTAAATATTTTCCATGGTGTGAGATCTTAGTGACTCGGTTCTTCATCTCAATCTAAATCAATTTTCTACAGGCTTTATCAAGCTTTGTAGCAGAATTCCATTTAATTTACTGAAGGATTTATTGAACACATTCTAATCATCATCACCGCTATTACACCATTTAACAGATGCTATTATCCGTGATGATAATCAAATGTATTATATCAATTACAATAGCAAATACAATATCAAAATGAATCTGGACTAAAACATCAGTTTAATTAACTATTTAATTAACAATTAACCAGATATAAATTGAAGACAATACTAGCCTAAAGTAATATGTAGAACCTGTAATGCTGGAAAAAATGGATCTTTGGTTACTCAATTAATGATCCACAGTGAAACATACACTGTGAAAGATACATGTGTTCCATTAATATTAGAAAGTGGGTTAAATGATTGTTCTAAGATTTTTAGGGGAGAGAATGTAATGAGATCTGATAAAAAGCCATTAGGATGAGTCAGAGTCCAGAGTGACCCCTATTTTTTTCCAGCAAATGGCAAAAGAAGGTGTAGGAAGTGATAAAATTGATAGAAGAGATGGAGGGATGAATGAGAAGGGAAAAAGTGAGCCAGATTTAGAGAGGTTTCAGATGATAAAAATGTGTGCAAGAGATGCAAGAGAAAAGCTGAAATCTGATAGGACACCTAAGGATCAAAGGAGAAATAACTTCACTGCATAGAAGTGATGGCAGAAGTCTTGAGAAGCAATGAGAGGACCCGGAGAGCGAGTGTGTAGAGATAACAAGGGCAGACCATAGAGAAGCAGTGTACTTTGACAGAGTAGTGGAATCAAGATTGAAGAGGATAAACCGGGGAGAATACTGGGAGGGAAATGCAAAAAATGATGGACAAGGGTTTTGGAAAGGAATAGGGCGAGGAATTGGAGACATAGGGTTGAAACTTTTTGGAGATTTGAAAAATAAATCATTAATTTATTTTAAATTTGATACAAAGCTGTTTGGGGGGGAATGGAAACTTTTGAGTAGTTAGTAATTTTAGTTATTTTGTAAAATTGAGTTCCATTTTTGGGAGTAAGTGGACTGAGAAGAAAGTAGAAAAGAACACACAAGGCCTGGTAGATGGGGAGTCTTAGCTGAGATCAGAAATGAAGTGCAGATTATGAGCTATTACAGATAAGCTACTGTACTAGAGCAGGGTTGCTTGGAGGTATGTTTCTTTTCAGAACAACAAAGTTTGAAGTCCTGGATCATGTTTAGTGGAGCTTGGCAGATAGCTAGTGATGTGCAGGTAGGGCTAGAGGTAAGGACCATGGCAGTCCAGAGTAGAGGGAAATAATGAGAAGTAATGGTTACTGTACTGGCTACAAACACGTGACAGTGGGTAGATGTTGTGAATAGTAGGAAACAAGACTACAGTAGAACATGGGGCTGGGAGTTGAGGGTTGGGCTAGAGAGTTACCAATCACAATAATCAACACATTACTTAATAAGGTATAACTTAGGTCATATAGGTCATGGATTTGGTTTACGTCTAGCTTTGCGAATAAAAAAAGATGGGGACAGGCAGAAATAAAATCAAAATATAGCTTCAAGCAGCAATGAAGGGGCCAAGCACTACAGGGGCACCAGGTAGACAAGCAATCAGAACAACCCCTGAACAAGACACCAGTGCATCGCAGGGTGAACAACATAATCCTCTACCATTCTGCAAAGTTTTGTAAAAACCGACCAGTCGGTTATAGGGGCTGCCATAGACTTCCATGGCAGAAAGCATTTGAAGCATTTTTCAAATAAGTCTAATTTGTGGAAGATCTAATCAATCAGATCTATATCAACGTGCCGAGTTTCGAAAAAATCGGCCTAGCGGTTATGCCTAAACAGAAAATGAGCTCTGTAGCGCCATTTTGTTTGATCGGGCCAAAAATGGAGGGTTAGCCTCCTCTTATGGGTGCTGATATGCCTACAAAGTTTTGTGGTGTTAGGTCAAACCATTCAGAATTTATACACCTTTATGTTAAAAGCCATGCCCTCAATATTCATTGGCTCATAGTGGCCATATCATTTGGTCAATCAAAATTCTGTGAATAAATTTTGTTCAGCACCATCTGTAGATGACATGTCTCGAATTTGGTGGTGATCGGATCAACGATCTAGGACTAGTTTGCAAAAGTAGGTTTTTCGAAAAATTCAAAACGGCGGAAAATCCAATATGGGGGAAATTAATGGCCGTGGGTGCATTGGAATCGTCATGACCCAAGGATTCAGGAGAAAAAAAAGATCACAATCCTAGGACAAATGGTACAAAAGTTATAAGCAAAAATGTACCTTGAAGTTTGGCCTGTTGGTGGCGCTACAGAGGTGGATGGATTGACCCCAAATGTGATGCCTGGATACATTGGACTGTCCTTTATCAATGTGCCAAATTTCATAAAAAACCACCAATGGGTTTTATGGGCTGCCATAGACTCCCATTGCGGAAAGTATAATAATACTAACGATTACAATAGGTGCCCTGCACCTTCGGTGCTTGGCCCCTAATAAAGGACCTTGTCTTTGGATTGGGGTTGAAGCCTCCAAACACAATGAAGTTGACAATGGTCTCAGGATTTTACTCCCACAAATCATCTTTGCTAATGTTGCTCATGGGATGATTTCCTTTAAAAAAAAATATTGCCACCCAATATGTGGCTGAGCCATTAGACATGCATATTTAACTAGACAGGCGAACATGCCTTCAGCTAACCTAAGCTTGTGAAGTCCCGGAAGTAAGCCTGTACTGCGTGTGTTGAGGGAAAAACATTGGAGCTCCCATTAAAGTGAATAGGGAATATCAAACGTCCTTGATGGTATTTTGAAACTTGACTGACAGCAGACTGAAAAATTCCACCCTATGAATGAAACACGACCCCCAATTCAACTGAACCCCCCATACCCTGGCTGACACAATTGGCAACTGCACATCTGCTACCAACCAGTCGATATTTACACAGTCCAGATTCGATCTGAGACCATGGGGCTCGTCCACACACCAGAGCATAGTGCCTTAACCAAAAGAGCCATCCAGCAGTTTACTGGATGACTATGAATAGCGGTCTTCCATTGTTCCATGGAGACCTAAATATGCCACATATAAACACAATTAACAAAAAACTTTTTCAAAATGCCAGGTCCTGCTCATTAGGAAATGTCCATACAGGAGCACAAAATGCTGCTGTCATCTTAGGCAGAACCTGTAATTAGATAGACTGTATTCCATGTTTCAAATACAGTATCACAGACACTAAAGAAAACAAAAGGATACCATCAGTCAAAACAAACTTCTTTTGTGTTGCCAAACTGAACGCCTACTGTTGCTGGCCGTCCTAGTTCAAAAAACTTGCACTTTGGCACAGTTCACAATAAGCATAGGCAGTCACAATAATATAAATATTGTGGTATATTTTATTATGTTTAATATTTCAAAATCTACGAGCAGAAAACATTGCATATACATTGGAACAGATTACATGAGTTGAATGGACAGCACGTTCTAAAATTTAAAGTCTCAGGAGAAATTAAGGCACCACTCCAATTGAGAAACGTAATCAGTAAGTCTCAGAATGTATCTAGGACTACAAGATGAAGGACATGAACATAAGAAAAATAACTCCAACCCTGCAATCATCTTGCTTTGTAAATAGGAAACATTGCAACAAAAAGTCTAGCTGCATGTGCCACGTGTCTTCCTAAAAAGCCATTCATTGATAACATAATTGTGCTGTAGTGCATTTTTACGTTGATCGACCTGATTCACAAAACAGGCCAATTCACACTTACCTTATCTTACCTTTACCTGGCAAAGTACTTGAAACAAAATGCACCAGCAACATTCAGGAGTACATTTAAATGTTATATCATTTCTGTTGCTTAAATACACTTTTTTTTTTTTTTTAAGTCCAGACAATGTAAAATTGAAGAAGCAAAGTAAACAAATATACATAATACGGTCTACCACTGTTCTTACGAACATACATTTGCTAAACTAGACTGGTGGCCTAGTGAGTAGTTTGGCAAGGCAAGCACCTTAGCATTGCCCTTACATGCAATGTCCTGCTCCCAACATAGAAAAAGAGTCACCTCTTTGGTACAGATGAAAAGAAATGAACATTCTATCTCAATTTGCGGTCAATGTATGGATGTTGAGAACTACCCTTTTCAATTTTGTCCATTGAAAGTTTGTCCATCATATTTATTTTATTTGAAATACAAATATTTAAAAATACAAATCTGTTTCAGAACAACAGTCACTGATTCAACAGCAGAGGGCAGCATGATCTTCCAGTAAGAGTAATGTAACAGCAGGGGAAAACAATACAGCCTGCAGACAAATAACATTTATGGAACTTGTGTCACTTCCAGTAAGTTAAATTATTCATTCTATGTGTAGTATCCATCTATAACTGTCATCCATGAAAACACTACATAAAGACAAGGGGTGCTAAAAAAGTGTGATTTAAATAAGAACTATTTCACAAAAATGCTATACAAGACCTAGTGGTATATTTTACAATGAACATGTGACTGCATCATTTCTCTAGCTTTCCATTCAAAGCTGCAATACTAAAATAGTGGGGATGATAGCAACAGAAGTCCATCTCACTCTTGCAAGAAGACGGTTCACAGTTTTAAATGATATATATTACAATTTTAGAAACAATAGCAATGTCTAAACTGAAAGTGATATTGTGCAACGTATCGACCTCTTACAGATGGTCAGAAAATCAAACCGCAATTTACGTGCGAATACAATTGTCAAATTAAACACTGTATATTGGACAGAAGGCTACGTAATATCGCAATCTTTCTACGAGAACAACGTGAGTGACGTGATGCTAGATTAACCTGGACTTTACACAGGCTTAAAAGATCATTTGCTGTCTCTATTGCACAAAAGCTCCGCTGGAGGCGTAATCACTGCAAATATGTCAAATCACCTGGTACCACACATAGAATAAACCCATTTACCATACTGTAAACACAGTGGACAGCTGCTGATGAAAAGTTCTAGCAAGCTCAGTGTTCATTTGGAAAAAGGTACAGGACATTAATGTTTGCGAAAGGTAGAGATACATCCAGCAGAACACAAAGAGCAGTAGGTGAGGCAGTGAGAATGAGGAGGCATTGTGTTCAGTGAAGGCATTGTCTCTTTTTAAAGACAAACTTACGCAAGCAATGACATGGCTGAGAGGACAAGGCCAAATCAATTCACATAAAACTTGCTATTCTACATCATTACAAAAACCCAATATGGCCTGCTCAATTCAAAGGTTTTGTCCAAATACTCTGCAGTGCAAGTACAGAAAGATGGGGAAAAAAAGTCCACGGTCTGAAATTTGAGCCATTAAATCTATAAAAATATATCTGTAATATTCTCTAAATTTTCTGTGACTGAGATGTTTGTAAAATGATCATTAAAGGAAACTGAAGAGAAAGAGTAGTGTTTAAGCAAGGGAAAAGTCCAATATCTATGCTTAATCCAAAAGCAAAACAAAACAAAAACCAGGTGTAAAACAACTAGCAGTTAATGTCTTGAACGCCCTCCTTCAAAAGCATGATGTTCCTCATGAGCTGAAAGATAAATACGTACACAAGGTTAATCTTACATGTGAAAACAAGGAACCAAATTTTCAGTTCTTTAATCTCAAATCTTCCACTTAATCCACCATGGAACAGATGGGAAAAGCTTGGTCCTCATCTAAATGATTAATGTGCACTGTACACTATTGAGTACAGAGTATTCTTGCATGTTGACATGTACTTTAAAATTGGAGTGGGGTAATAAGGTTTTCATGTATGCCACCAAACTATGCTAAATGTCATTTGATCAACAGGCTGTCAGTTTGCATCAGAGTATATTTTTCTGAATTGCTTCAAAACATGCTTATGTTCATGACTACATTTACACTACAAAATGGTAAATGGACTGCATTTATATAGCGCTTTTATCCAAAACGCTTTACAATTGATGCCTCTCATTCACCCATTCACACACACACTCACACATCAACGGTGAAAGGCTGCCATGCAAGGTACCAATCAGCTCGTTGGGATCAATTAGGGGTTAGGTGTCTTGCTCAGGGACACTTCGACACACCCAGGGCGGGGGATCGAACCGGCAACCCTCCGACTGCCAGACAACCGCTCTTACCTCCTGAGTTATGCTGCCCCACAAAAACACAGCAACACACCCGTAAACTGTCCAACAATAATACTTACGTTTATAAAATACTGCTTTGAAAGATATTTCTGGGAGGAGTTCATATATCTTTCCTAAAACATTCGCTTCACTTGCAAAAGAAGCATTTCCGTTCCAGACTTGGACTACATCTTCTCGATCTCGAACACTGACACTGACGCCAACAACTTCATCATCTAACAAAGAGGAGAAAAAACTGTGGAGATTATTTTGCCATTATAATGAAACTTAGTCTACACTGTTTTGTGCACAGGTATTAACTTTAATGGAAAAGGCTGTCATTTATAACACAGGATTTTAAATGTAAGCTATAAACCAGAACATGCTGTGCATATATGAGAATAGAAGGCATAAATAGTGTGCTTCATTACCTGTCAAACCCTCAACCCCCCAAAAATGCTAAGTAATCTTGTATAAGCACTGACATAAAGCGGCAACAAAATGCTGTTCAACTCTTGAAATTTTAATCAAATACAATATCTGCCACATAACACTAGTTTCAGTAGAAGACAATGTAAAAGTTTAGGAAAAGTGGAACTCCACCGCTAATTCAAAAGGCTATTTGTTCTATTTGTTGATGGAAGTAACATTACAGTCACATTCACTACATGCATATGCAGTCTGACTGATTTCTCATTACAGACATTTAACAATCTTTAACTTAGAACTCCAAAAAGCTTCAGGCAGCGGACAAACTGCCGTGCTTGTGTGTAACGTTAAGTCTGGTCTGTGAACTGACTGTATGAAGCAGATCCCATCATTGCCAGTGCCTGACAGGGTATTAGTCCAAAAGCAGCCTTGGCAAATGGCTAACATGATACAACTTGTTACCATTAGCCTCCGTTAATGTAAAGACTTCAGGAACAAGACAAATTCTTTCACTATTGGTTTTCAGTTAGCAATAGCATTTGGGCAGCTCTATGGACATAATTTAGGGTCAAGAAATGTGTGCTCCTTGCAGAGTCAAGCTGACGTCACTTGGCACACGGCTGGTCATGTAGACAGAGCATCAGAAGAAACATGAACATGATTTGGGTATGACTTTTTCTATTTTATCTTTTATCGTTACTACGAGAATCCCCGGCGTGTGCCTCCACACTGTTGTGAAGTGTGCGTGTGCCTTCTCAGCACACGTACAGAAACACACCGCCAAGGGCCTCACCTGATGCGCAGTAATCTGCAAACTGCTCTCCAATGGTAGCAAGTAGCAACTCTTTCCATACGGCAGACTGATGAAAAAAACAGGCAGTGTTAATAAACTGTTCCCAGAAATGATGACGAAACGTTACAAAGATAATGTATTTCACACGTACGGTGCTTTCTTTTGGGACTTTCATTTTCCAGACTCCACCCTTTGCGTTACTTTCTTCTTCCCTGCCAAATAAACACAACACAGCGTCATTTTACAACAACACTGACACTCCATTTAAAAGACACCGCCACCGTAATTGCTTATAGCTGGTCAGTTGTTCATCAGCTGCTTTGAATCAACCTTGAACTTAAGGTCATAGTGCAGGGTAAGCCTAGAACTGAAACTCCTGTTCACTTTGCCCTGTACAGTGTGGGCACCAACGGTGTTAACAGGATGTTAAAGACATTAACATGGTTACGGGGAAGGGCCAATGAGGGAGATTCACCAACACAGCACACATTCCCAAAAAGGCTATTGTGCGTTTAGAGCCTGCAGAAGTAACGCGAGCTTCTCTGAGTTGCGTGTGCACACAGGGCCCCGGCTCTCCGTGGAGGTCAGAGGCCTGCTGCTTTTGGCCAAGGCACTGAGAGGATAAAATGTCCCCACAGGAGAGGGCTTCCAAACCTCCTGCTCACAGGCCATCCCGCGCATGCTGCTTTCCCTTCCAGCCCAAATGCAATGAGCAGTTAACTGATCTCTCGCTTGAATTAGGCGTTTACTACGATCTGTCCTCCAAGGCTATAATACGTCTGAATTGGATATGTGTTCCACTGAGAATGAATGCTGAGCATTCAGGAAATGCAAATCAGTCGGTTTAAGTTCTAAGGCAAATATTCATTAGCGTGCTGTAACGTCTGTGGCAGAGGCCATGTTGAGGTCACATTTGTTTGCTTGACTGGCTGATGGACAGATTGAGTGAAGCACAACAAAGCCTAAATGCTAAAACCGTAGGCCCCTGGCTATGGAAGATAAACACAAGGTGCAAAACTGGGAGTTCAGAGATTAAGCAAACCCAGGGAGCCAAATAAGCTTGTTGCAAAAATCAATTTAAAGACAATATGATGATAGAAACATTTAAGTGTATGGTAAAATAATGATATTCAGTGAAGAATTCCTGAAGCTAAAAAGACACACAATACAAAGACAGGCCACAGGACAGAGTGGCAATCCCTGCCACAGACAACAACATTCACTTGTGAAAATCAAATGTCAAATCAAAAGTACTGCCATTGAAATACACTCCGTTTAGCACATTGCTTTTTTCAGAATAAGAGTTTTGAATAGTGTGTAAAACAAGTCATGTTTCTTGAAACAGGAATATTAAAATAAAAGCACTTACCACAGTGGCCTCCGTTCTCCGCGCATTAAGTGATAGCTACATCTCAGTGGTAAGCAGCTCACTGGAGGAATATTGTTGTAAACACTCCAGAAACACTATTCAAGCAAAGAAACGGGGAAATAGTTCATATTGGGCCAATTATTTACTATAATTTTCATCTTAAATGACACAAGAAAGGAACATCCTTGTACAGCATAGGATTTCTGAAGTCGTTCCCTTGTGGCTTATGTTTCAATCCCAACAAAAAATAATAATAATGTGGCTGTAGTTTGGGAATTAATCTGATGAAGACCTAAACCAATCAGAAAACATCTTATCGACTGACATTATACCCAGGACCCCAAGTGCAGTGTTTCCATAGAAACCTGCTGCAATGTCCCATGTACCTGAACAGTCTGCACGGTGTAGATTTTTTTCAGGTTTGACTCGCATTCTGCTGCTGTTGTCCCAGGTAAGGACCTAGAATGAAGACAAATAAACAGTCCTCCTTGATTGCCTGCTTTTGGTTTCTCCATTTCAATTTTCAGCACAAACCTGTGTACACACACAGAAGTTTCTTCCTTTTATTTGCCCTGTAATTCATCTTACAATTCCTCTCCAACAGTATGTATACAAAAAAAATCAATCACTGTCAAAGATCTTACTTGCAAATAAATATTATAACAAACTTTAATAAAATACTAAGGATATTGTTTTTATATTAAAAATTTCAAAACTTGCCCTGATACAGGCAGGTATCAGACCTGTTTACAAGGCATTCTCAGGAAAAGGGAACACCAATTTCACAGAAGTTTGAACAGTCTGAATTTGATTTGCACATGTTATATAGATATGCAAAGAAAGTTTATAAAAATGCAAAAACCAGTAGCAATTCTAGAATCACCATACACTATGTGCACAATACAAGGACTTTAAACAACCTTGAATTGTACACATTCAAAGTCAAACACCTACAAGGTTTCTAAGGACACATGGGAATCCATTTGCTAGCACTGGGTTTTTTCTCTCTGAAACATTTGGTAGGTTGAACTGAGGGCAGTTATTAAACCAGGTTCTATTTATAATAAAGCAGATGACTAGACATATTTCACAGGCTATAGACATGTGATCAGTGAGGTTTGTACACACACTAAAAAAGACTCTGACCTCTTTCTGTTCGTCAACAAATTTCTGGGCTAACACACTGCACTTTTTTTGATACACTCTTCGAAATGAAATAGTATTGGCATTCTTACGTTTGACCACTAGAGGGAAGAATTTTGCACAAAAATGTCCAGCTCACCAAACTAAACAGAAGGGAAAGATTGTTCATTTAAAGGGAAAGTTTGTTTTCTGGGGAACAACCAATGGTGGCATAGCATAGCCGTACAAGCTGCTTTGGAGTCAAAGTGTATCTTCTTGCTTTAGACCACAAACACCCTATACCCTACACCTGTCATTGTAAAACCAATAACTTCTCTAAATATCGAAAATATCCTTCATTGCACACAAAAAGAATGTCCAGAAAAATCAAAAATACTGAAACTGAAATTGTATCAGAAACCCAAGAGAGTGAACTATCCTTTTCATAATCAATGGTTCTACACTACTGACATCACCTGCTAGGCTAGAATAGTACATTGATCTGATGTGATGCAAAAGAATACGCTACATTAAAACATTTGAAAAAAAAAACCATTTCAATAAAGTTTAGCTTGAAGGATAATTGTCCAATATGTATAATAAACAATTACCCTTTCATATAACTTAAAGGAGAAAACTGTTGGACACATAAATGTTGCCATTATATATGTTGTCCAGCTATACAGTTGAATAGAGTAACTCAAGTCATTCAGCAGAATTATCCTGCTGATGAATATGACTTCAGTGTCCTGGCAGAGATATGAACCTGCAATCCACTGGAAAAATAACAGGTCCAATTCCTTAAATTTACAGTTCTGAGCAATCTAATCAATGCTGCAGACCATAATCAGCACCACCGAATTTAACAAAACCATCAACACAATGACTGTGACATTTGCTAGTTACAACTGTTGACATTTATGTAACTTGCCAGCCATTGAATCTTTACTTGCATCTTTTGTCTAATGTTTATCCATTGTGTATAAGCATTTATTATCAGTCGTATAGAAATATTTCCCATAATTTATTGAAGATCATAAGTCAAGAGAAAATGTTTTGTACAATCCAAAGAAGATGTGTAAATGTGTGCATAACGTATAATTAATAGTCATCTGCATGTGTTGTGTGGTGCTTTTTGTCGTCACTATAGGAATGGGAGAAAATGGATTCCCTCCCTAGAGCCTGCTTTCAAGAAAAGTTCTGTTGATAGAATGGAGTTACATGCTGTGTCATGTCAGGAGAAATGCAGCATTGATGTAAATCAGAGAACATATGCTCATAGCAGTTTGCATAGCTATAACTTCCCCTCTTGTGACAGCATGCAATTTAAGATATCTGTAAAGGTGTCAAATGAACAAATTACAGAAAGGTCACACTAATCCCAATAATTACGCGGAAACACAGATTTGGTAGAACACTGTCCTGCACACGGCTTGCAGCACTGTATTCGGACAGCCCTCTGCCACAATGAACCAATCTCAATTTGCACGTCATAGTATGGTGTTCGAGAAACGCAGATGCTGTCGGACCTCCTGTCATACACTCACTATAACATAGCAATGAATTGAATTATTGGACGCAATATATTTAAACCTTTTCTGAAACCAAAAAGTCAAATGTCAAAATTTGACCACACCCTTACATTGCCCAAAGCAGGCACATGTAGTCTATTAAAAAGCTAATTTGACATTAGACGAAACAAGGCTCATATTCACCAAGAACAGCCAAAACAGTTCGTGTACAACACACAATTTCGCAAATTAAAAATGTGTGTTAGCTAGCTTGCTAACTTAACACTGTTGTGTGTGTGACACTGCAAAGTGACAATCATCGTGCTGTCAGTCACGATTCTTTCAACTTTATCTCTGTACTCGAGAAGTAGCTAGGTAACGAGCTAACATTGCTGCAAAATAAATTAATATATGCCGCCGATATGCTTTAAACCCACAAAGACAGCACTAACAATATTGGACATCAATAACTTTACCAATAGCTAGCTACGACAGATCATGCAATGGCAGCAGGACAGTAGCTAACCGGCTAGACAGCTTATTGTTAAGTTACCTGCATTAAAAACTGGATACAATAAATAGCAAGCTAACCGCCGACAAAGGCACCTGGCAAGGTTATACCGAAAGAACAAATCTCCAGACAATAAGCCAACTAGTTAGATAATACTGACCAGAAGGTTCTGCAATAACTATACGTTAGCTGGCTTTGCTTTATAGCTAGCTATCGTTCAAGCTAGCTAACTTAGCCAGCTAGCGTTAACGTTACATGAATCAACGTCCCCATCGTTTAGATAACAGTAAGTTAATGTTCAGTAGCTAATGTTAGCTCGAATAGATTCCTCTTGCTAACTGTAACTTAATTATGAATGCATCTTGTATCTTAAGTTCAAACTCCTCAACGCAAACTTTATCGTTCCTTATATTGGCAAGTTAACGTTAACAACAACGTAAAATGAGAAATGTATTGTGTGGACATCCAGGTTGTAGCTAACATTGATGTTGATCAAGCCTAGGAAAGAATGTCTTCCTCGGCTAATGTCAGCTAGCTAGGTAGCTTAACAGACACTTGCTAGGCCAACACAACTAGAAGAAAATTTCCTCAAGTTAGATTTCACAGAACTGAATTTGAATTAGCTAGCTACTTGTTTTTGGTATTAAGGTTGTTAGCAAGATACTTAGCTCCGTAACTACAACGGTGTCTAAAATAGGTAAATAGTGTCTCGATTGCGAATTATCAGAGAACGTATAGCTAACATTACCTATCAAGCCAAAAAGTCCACGGAGAATGCAAAGGGAGCGCAGTTCCGTCTTCCTCGTTTGTTATGTTTTCCAATTCTCTCTCGTCGATTTCAATGTTATTTTCAGGGCTATTCACCGGGCCGCTTTGTGTTTCCGTGATCATCTGCAGATCTGGGGCTGCAGGAACCGCCATTTTTTCTAGGCAAAATCAGTAACTAGGACGAGTATTTTTACAGTGAGATCAGTACTTCCACGTCCGGAGAAATTGTCGCTACCGCTGACTCATTGCCCGCCTGGCGCGTCACCACAACAACAACAAATGTACGTCATGACTCTCGGTGTCACTTAATATGCGCACGGTGTGTTCCGAAACTGATTAACCTTTATTTTCAGTGACTTATTATTATTATTATTATTATTGAATAATAATAATAATCATTTAAAAATACAAGGGTAACTCACTGGTTTCAGTTCGATTACACTTGCCAGGTTTGTAAATTACCACGGGCTGTATTTTCACAGCAAGGCAAAGTTGAATTTTGTGGTGGGCATACTGTGGATTTATTTTATTTATTTATTTTCTTTTAACCTGAATTCACCTACAGTATCTTAAAACCCTCTGCTTAGCTTGTTCTCTTCATTGCACCTATTATCCCACATACATTAAATGTGGACCATTGTGTGCAGAAGCTGCACCCTGGTGTCTAAATCCATCCAGCAGGCACGCTGCAGATTCACTTATCTGCACAGAATCTGCACCACACATCTTGAAAAATGACACTGGTTTTGGCTGTTGCTTGCCGAGTTAGATAATGTTGTGAATTTTCCAAATATATTTTTGAGGGCCCCTGTCGGTAAGGGCCCTTGGAATTGTCTCCCTCATAAGACATCACAACAAATTTCAACAAATATTGATGTACTGTCATAGCTTGGGATGTTACTGTGGGACATTATTCAAGAACATGGCAAAAGCCTTGTTGCAGTGATCCCCTGTCCCCTTTCTCTCACAAGAATGGGTTCCAAAAGTCTCCTCTGTGTCTCCATAGGGGAACCCTATCCAGTTCAAGAGTTCTTTGTCAGGCAAAAGGTTCAATCTGGGAGCTTTCACACTTTTCACACCTACCATAGAGGGTTCCATAAAGAACTAAAAAGGGTTCCCGTAAGAAGACAAGCCAAACAATCCTTTCAGAATCCTTTTTTTTTTCTGAGAGTCCTGGTTTAAGAGTAGAGAATGAATGACATGTACAATAACAAGTAATAACAGCAAAAAGAAAATAAAACACTGGCTCAGCAGATGCACAGGACTGCCCAAACAATTCATAGCCAAATGAGTCCAAGCGTTCAGTGAAATTGCTGAGAAACAATGGAGTGCACTCCAAAAGAAACTAGCTTCTTTCAACCAGTGCACAAATTCCTTGAGTTTTTGTGGTTTCTGACCCAAATCAGTTCTGCACTCAAAGCTCTGGACTTGATTCCATTTTCAAAAGAACTGTTAACTGTCTTCTTAACTTGTCAATCACAAATTATTTACAAAAGAGATCAGCAGTGCCGTGAGGGAGCTCTGGGACAGGCTTGACAATCTCTCAAAATATTGTGCAGAACGCAAAGCAATACTTATCTGTTCCAACTACTGCAATCACTTATCAGATACACTTATCCAGCGTGACTTACAGAAGTGAAAGAAAGATATGCCTCTTCGTATGGACAGGTTTATACCACACAGCATCAAACAATGGCAGAATAAACTGTTAAAACTTATTATATAACCTTGCATTTTCATTTAATTACAGTTAATTTTGTGCAGACGATATAACCGCAGCATTTTGTGTGTAGGACACTTGTCACCAATTAAAAAACAGTGATACAACACAACACTGTGAAAAATATGTTACTGCCACATGTGGTCGCACTGAGTGCAGCATGTGACTGCGCGAGAACATTGCTGTCAATTATTATAAACTGGAAAATTGATTTGTGAGGAAAGGTAAAAATGCATGTGAGAACTACTTAAATATATAGTGACCCTAGCAATAACCAAAAGCCTTTTTCTGTATGATATTTCTTTGTTAAAGGTATAGTACAATGAAAAAGATCCTGGTCATAGGGTGCTACTGTTGGGTATGGAATGCTATTACGGCAGAAATGCTGTTCAGTTAATGGTAGCTGTTGTGTACAGGGTCTTTGGACCATTAATTTTAAAATAGGGTTGACAGACTATGATGTTTGTTTTTTATTTTTTATTTTTATTGAAGCCAAACTGGAAGCAATGCCATATAAATAAAAATAAGTATTTGCCGCCAATCCCTGGATATTGTACATCTGGATATTGTACATCATCTTTGTTTACTCTGCTCTTATAACCCTGCTTGAAATTTTGGATTGGAGGGAGATTTAGTAAGCGTAAATATGCGAGAGGTTTAAAATTGTATTGAAACCTCAAAGTTTTGCCTCCCTGGAAATGTTATGGGGCTGTACTGTGTAGCTGCAGGGAGCAATTTTTTAGCCATTAGGGTTCATTTTGAAACAGAGGTGACAAACTATTTCCCTAAATGGAAATTATGGTATTGGGTAGACAGTAATTAATGATAAGACAGGAGTGGTAGAGGCATACTTGCAGTGGGAGAGGGTTGCTGGGGACTGACTTGATAGTGATTTATTGCATTCTGATGCCCCCTTCTGTTCAACACCAGTAAGTTTGTGCTGCAAAACTACAGTGGAACTGCAAGGAGGGAATACACATTAGGCAGTGATGTGGTGTTCCACAGTACCAGCAGCACCATTTAATAGAAGTTAACATATTTCATATTTTATTTCAGCTCGTCTGCATTAAACACACACTGACTTCTATTTGTTCATTTATTTTCCTTACGACCACCCCTTCTTGCCTCTTAAAAAACTTGTGAAGATCAACAGTAGTTGAGAAAGATCACTTGCAGCACTGCTTCAGTCAGAAAAATATTTCACTCCTATAATGAGTGAAGTAGCTAATGATGAGGAGAGAGTTGTTAATTTATGAGCCAGAGTGAGTCACAGTATCATGTTTCATTGATAATGAGCAGGGATGATAAGAATGTAACAGGAAGCACATTTCTCATTTCATTCCCTCATCCCTCACTTCACTGAAATGTGAAAAATGATGCTAGTTGTTCCACTTGTTCAGGAACAACTCTGGTCTTGGCCACATAAAAGCTAGTTCAAGAAAACTTTTGCACCAGTGTGAATGGCTGTCAGGTAGAAAACCTCATTTTGGGGATCTATGCATTCTCAATAGTTGTCCGGCCCCCTCTTCCAGTGTTACACTAGTGACACTGCAGAGAGCACTATAAAAACACTTTATAATGTTTTAATTATCGATGGTCAACTGAAATTCACTCACCTGAAAATGCTTTGTTATCAAGGTTTTTATGATGTTGTTGCATATGATAATAATAGACATTTCTATAAATTTGGTTGGCTTTATTTTTGTTGATTCTTTCTTGTTTTAAGGCCAGATTCTAGAAATTGCCCGTATTGAATACAGAAAATGTACAATTATAAATTATATATTTTCCTGTGTTTTCTTTCCAACAGCTTTTTTAGAATTATACTTTCATCTGAATTAATTAATAAAATTATATTGTAAATATAATTTTCATTTAAGTGATATGATGCATGCATTTGAATATATTGCCTAAAATTACAAAAAAAGTATTGATTGTGAACTTTTGTTGAGTACACATGTTAAATTTAATATTATGAAAATATATATGTGGTCTTTATGTTCGCAGGTGAATGTACGTTAATGATCCATTGTGAGAAAAGAAAAAAAAATGAAATAGTCTCCGGTAGTAAAACTATATCAACATAAAAAGTACATGTTAACATTAAAGTACAAATAATAATAATAATAATAATAATAATAATAATAATAATAATAATAATAATTCTTATTATTATTAACATCTAATTATAATAATGTAGGCTATATAAATCAGATTGCTAGAAACGTTTAAAATAAAACATTTGTTGTCACGGAATTTGCTGATGAATTTATGAATACATATAAAACATTATATAGGCGACTTGACAGAGAATTATGCTATGTCTGCGCCTTTAAAGATTCAACAGTATAATGTCACGGTGGTGCCTTCAGGGCTCTCAGGCAGAAACGATTTCATAAGCGAAGCTTTTTTCAATGGGATGAAATCCTTGCTTCGGACGCGTTTGAACCATTGTCCGGTTATTTCGTAGTTTTTTAAGGCACACTAAACGAAAAAGTGGACAACTTTCACCAGCGAAGAAGCAGAGGCTTGCACATTTTTAAAACATTTCAAAGATTCGGCACATCGAATACGATTATGGCAACTGCAACCCGAAGTCGCCTACTAAACAACGACCTGTCATCGGAAGTTCAGCTTCTTAACAATTAAAGAGGTACCGCTTAATGTAACTGTAACGTGTTTACTTATCGCGTGGGCATAGCCATTTTTCATGAAATACGAATTCATTTTGCCAGTTTAATATTCTACCTGCTTTGTTTTATAAAGGCCTGTTCTGAATTTGCGTATCTACATTTTAGCTGAAGGCGAGTGAATATCGAAGCTACTCTGGAAGTGGGAATGGAGAATGTGGAAAATATACATTTAATAACGACTGTGTAGGCTATAACATGGTTGGCAGGGATGGTAGCCTACGTCGATAAAATACTACTCCTTTGCTTTTTATTTTGCAAACGCGGATGGAAGATATCAAATGTGTTGTGTACAAAAATGCAAGATAAGCAAGGGAAACGTAGCTGTAATGTAGGGCTAATGACAACGATGACTTCGTCGCTTCATAAGATGCATGTTAGATGGGACTAAATAATGTTCTACTGTTTTACAAGGCGAAGAGCTCATTCATTTCTTCCCCGAGGCACTGCAGCCGAAACCCTGAAGACTATGCACTGTTCAACGTTGAATTGCTGCGTTTTTATTTCGCTCATCAATTGATATATTGATGATCTGTGGAAGAAAAATCTGGTCTACTTGATGTGGGTTGACAGAGGGTGTGCGCTGTTGACGATAGTTGGTGATGGTTGCACAGATGGCGAACACAAGCGAGCCGGGGGAAAGCAACCCTTCGCTACAGAATTATGCCATCACTGCTTCTGCGGTGAAGCTGGCCTCTCTCGGTCTGATAATCTGTATCAGCCTGGCAGGGAACATTCTGCTATCTTTCCTGGTGCTGAAAGACAGCAGCCTACACAGAGCTCCCTATTACTTCCTCCTGGATTTATGTCTGGCGGACATAATACGCGCAGCTGTATGTTTTCCCTTCGTGATGATATCCATTACCAGCGGCTCCAGTTGGGCATATAGCATCATAAGCTGCAAGATCATCGCGTTCATGGCAGTTCTCTTCTGCTTTCACGTAGCCTTTATGCTCTTCTGCGTCAGTGTAACTCGATACATGGCGATAGCGCATCATAGATTTTACTCCAAGCGAATGACATTATGGACCTGCGTGGCAGTCATATGCATGGTTTGGACCCTCTCCGTTGCTATGGCATTCCCGCCGGTATTCGATGTTGGCACTTACAAATTCATTCGAGAGGAAGAACAGTGTATTTTTGAACATCGATACCTGAAAGCAAACGACACCTTGGGTTTTATGTTGATGTTGGCAGTCATTGTGGGAACAACTCATGTGGTTTATATGAAAATGCTGTTTTTTGTTTACGATCACCGTAAAATGAAACCGGCCCAGCTGATCCCGGCAATAAGCCAGAACTGGACTTTCCACGGACCTGGCGCTACAGGACAAGCAGCTGCCAACTGGATCGCGGGATTTGGACGTGGTCCCACCCCACCGACACTGGTGGGGATCAGACAGGCTTTGCACAACCCCAACAAGAGGCTTCTTGTCTTGGATGAATTCAAAATGGAAAAACGAATCGGCAAGATGTTTTACTTGATAACTCTTGCGTTTTTTCTTCTGTGGTCCCCCTACATTGTCGCCTGCTATCTTCGGGTGTTTGTGAAAGCCAGTGCCATCCCACAAGTGTACCTCACTGCGGCGGTGTGGATGACGTTCGCGCAAGCAGGGGTGAATCCCATCATATGTTTTATATTTAACAAGGAGCTTAGGGTTCGTTTCAGAGCCCGTTTCGAATGCTGTTTGAGCACACAAACACCTATGGAGTCATATTGTGTTATCTGAACAATATATTGCTATGTTGTTCAACTTACGTTGTTTTGATTACAATAGTTCAGACCAACAATTGAGCTTTGAAAGATTTTATTTTTGAATGAAAACATGCTCGGTATGCATAACTGTCGCCCTTGTTGGTTATTTTCTTTAATTGATTTCAAGTTTCTCTAGATTATACCCTTGAAGGCCATATTTCGCAATGACCAAATTGCAGATACAAATGAAATGTAAAAATTCCATATTTTTAAAAATTTATATTTGTATGCATATATTTTACACTGATGTTAACAAATTATCTTATTTAAGGAGTATTTTAAAATTAAGTGTATGTTGCTTCTATAAAGGAATTATGTAGGCCTATTATGCTGGTGTAAATCTGATTTGTTCAATTTGTTTTAGACTTTTTATCAGAAATTAATTATCTTTGATAAGATCTTCCTAGCATTGGTTGTGTGGATAAAATACTGCAACTCAGTTTTACTTTTTCTGCAAGTAAATATGATACATAGATTTTTGAAAATGTGTTGACAAAAAGACTTCCTATCACATTCCCTTTAATGTAAATTATGTTTTATGGTCAAGAAAACAAATGACTTAGTTCTGATGATTGACCATTCTTAATGCCTTTGGAAGATGGTTGCCTTGTTTGTACTGCAGAATAAATAATCATAAATAATGAATACATGTGTTTGTATTGGTAATGCACAAAGGAAACTGGACTTTCCAAAAATTGTGTTTTGTTTGCCATATTTTGAAAGTGCCTCATCCGCCAGATATTTTGTTTAGAGTTTAAAATGATTTGTTAAAGTGGACTTTCATTAAGCTTCTCCCCTTTATTTATATATTGTGTAAATGAATGACTGTTGAATGCACTGTAAAAATAATTTTATGTTTGGACTGAAGTATAAAAGGGTTTCCAGTTGATGAGCAAAGTTTTGCTAATGCTGTCAGTAAACTTGATCCACACATTAATCTCTAATGATAACCTACTGTGAGATCAAGAAGAATTGTAAGACATTTCAAGTGCTGTCGTGATATTTAACATCACAGATTCAACTGACCCACCTGATAGCTCTTTATTAACACTGAAAGACCTGTCTCCTTTTTGTTGATACTAAAACATTCCAGTTTGATGCATCTTCTAAAAATGATGTGACCAAGTTCATTACAATTGCATTGGACATTTGAAAGTCCCAAAAAGTGTGGTTACTAACCAGAACATCTGGTAGTTAAGAAAAGGAAAGAAAGGAATACTTTAGGAGCTGCCAATCTAGATTTTCCACAATAAAATGTGTGATAGCATCAACTGTTCTGTTAGCGACACAAATGCATTGATAAGGAAACTATTTAATGCTATTAAATAATATATTTTATAGTATAACTTTTACCCTTATTTATAGATCCTGAACACGTGTCTTCAGAGTTCATAATTTTAGTTTTCCTAGAAACATTTTTTTCAGCTTACTTTTCAGAAATTTATTCTGTCAGAAAATGGAAAACCTGGCACACAATACTGATTCAAAGACCAGAAATTCATTCAAATATTAAATAGACCCTTAAAAAATGATGAAGTCAAATTAAATTCCCAAATGTATGTTATGAAGAATGACACTTTAACCATCTTTATCAGCTTAGTTATTTGGCAAAAGAAATGGTTCATCCATGAAGTAAAAAACTAAAAACTTGCAATGTTTTATTCGCCCCCAAAATGGAGTTTGTTGTTAAGAAAGTATTACTAAATCTCTCCAGTAGGCTGTTTCAATCAGTTTCAGCCAAGTGGATTAATTCATTTAACAGAACAGAAACATTTGTGTACCTGTTATAAATCAAAATTTTTTTGCAGGGCTTGGTGTTCTGTCATGTCACACATGGTGGGTTTCCCCATGGCAGAATAGAACATGGAACAATGTTTTTTCCTGTATCTGAACAGTAGAAATGAATGCATTTTTGTGCAGTTTTTGACTATATCACAATAATTTTCCATAATGACTCTAGTTTGTACATTTTGTTTGTAAGGCATTGGAAGACAATAGCCATAAGGCAAGGCTTCTCAGCTTATGTTATGGGTAGGGCCAACAGTTTGTTTTCACCATGTGACCTGCAGGGATTTAAACTTGTATTTCAATGGGTATCCTCCAGGGGTCCCCATAGACACTCCAATGGCATGGTCAAGTGGCTAATTGTAGAGTTTTTAATTGAGACATTTTTTAAAAACAATTAGCTGATCTATTATGGGGAGGAAGGAAAGTGAACATGGGTTGAAATGAAATGGTACGGTGAGGAGTCAGTGTTCCTCACTTCTGGTCCTGGAGAGCTGCAGGGTCTGCTGGCTTTCATTGTCACTTAGCACTCGAGTAGCACAGCAACTGATTAAAGCAGCTAATTACGCTGTACACCTGGTCACTCAGGTCACCTTGTTTCTTTGGGCTGAATTGGTCACTGATCTTAAGGAAAAAACAAAAGCCAGCAGACTCTGTAGCTCTCCAGGACCAGGATTGGGTATTACTGCAGTAAAAAATAAATGCAACCAGAAAGCAAGGTTGTCCAATCTTATTCGAACAGGGCTGGTGTGGGTGCAGGTTTTTGTTTTAGCCCAGCACTAAGAGACATGATTCTTCTTAAAGCCATGATTGAGGACCGTGATTAGTTAATTAGTTGAATCATGAATGTTTTTTTGATTTTATGTTTTTAGTGCAAGTTAAATGTTATATAAATACCCTCATTTTTAATGTAGGCATTTCCCTATGCTTCTAACAAAACTTATCTTGCCCCTGTATAACACTTAAAAATACTGCAGCATGTCCTCAGTAGTAAGTCATCAAACTGAATTTAACACGTGAGTGTTGCTTGGAAAACATTACTGTCAATCATCATATGTGCTTAATTAGTAGCAATTACTTTATCAACTTAGATTATTGAGGTGGTGCAAAAGGTATAATTGTTTGAAATGGGGCTTGACAAAAATGCTGTCATGACCTCAAGCTAGCAGAGGACTGGAGTACCATGTGAGAAAACAAGGGACGACAAACTGGTGGCCCTAGTTATGGGTAATGTCAAATGCTGTTTTATTTCTATCACTGATGAGCAAACATTAATCATTTTTCAGCTGCAAAGGGGAAAAAACAGATCAAATATTAAAAACTATGGTTATAAATATAGGTTTCTGTTGGCTGAGTCCAAATGGAACTGTCTCACTATATGGAATTCTTATAATACGGTAATGTAAGATGATGTACCAAATGTACTTGCTTGCAAACTGACTTACTTACGGGGGGATACAGTGTTGCAGATCATCACTGAGGATAATTGTGCAGTAATCTATCATATTGCTGTGTATGACTCCAGAGGTTCATGAGTGAAAGGATGACGTGACCCCTAGTGACCAATTGGAGAAACAATTTACCCTCCTGTGCCAAGGCAAAATACAGATAATTTTGTGGCTTACAATGTCTGACATTGGGTAGCCATATTGTATTAGGTCATATAATTACATCGTAAACATTGATACAAAAAGTCTTAGCTCAGTCAGTTCACCCGAATAAAACTATTGTTTTGACTGACGAGTTTGATTATTTTCCTGATTTAAGTAGTTAAATAACTATTCCCTATTTAATATTTGCTGTATTTGCCTGTTTAAAGAGACTGCAGTTCACCTTAACTTTTCAATACTGGGAGAGAAGTACAACAGAGCAGTAACACACAATGTTTCAAACTGCTGGTCTGGGGGGATATTGAGACTCCGCTTCAATTAGCTCCTGTCATCGATCTGGATCTAGAGATTGTGCTAAGATGTAAAATATACAGACAATTTAAAAAAAAATACAGATCAGGAGAAGTGATGTCATATAATGTCTTTCTTTTACCACATTTAGAGTATTGTGATCAATTCTCAGCACCTCAGGCAATTTTTGAAAAACACAAATAAATGCTAGACAACAAAGACAACTATTTTCTTTTTGATAAAAATAATGGAAATAGGTATTTTAATGTGCAATACACTGTTACTGTACACATAAATACTTTGGATCTCTTTACTCTCAGAAATAATAGTCTTGGTTCTTGTAAGGTGGCAAGCATTTGAATTTGCCTTCTGTTGTTCTCATGCATGCCAGGTTTGGCAGGCAGGGGCATGTGTGATGAATCCTTCTGCCTAAGAATGGTACCTGGAGAGAGAAACAGAAAATAGTGCTGACCTCATGCCCAAAAACAAGAACTTTGTGCAGTTCCAGTGCCATCATAAAAAAAAAACATTTAGGTCACGCCCTGTAAGCTTACTCTAAATATGCAGATATTACTGCATAACTGTACACAAATACAGTAATACATACATGTGCATTTCAGAAAGGATTAAGGCTGGGTTTGGAGTTGGAGGAGGAAAGGGAGAGGCAGTGTGAGAATGTATAGAAGCTATGTTCTCTCTCTCTCTCTCTCTCTCTCTCTCTATATATATATATATATATATATATATATATATATATATATAGAGAGAGAGAGAGAGAAAGAGCACATAGCTTCTATATATATATATATATATATATATATATATATTAATTAGGTTATGTAGCAGGACAATGACCCAAAACACAAAAGTAAGTTCACATCTAAATGGCTTAAAAGTCAAATTCCTGACCTGAAGCCAATAGAGATGCTGTGGCAGGACCTGAAACAAGCAGTCCATGCTTGGAAACCTACTAATTTGTCTGAATGAAAGCAGTTCTACAAAGAAGAGTGGACTAAAATTCCTCTAGAGTGATGTGAAATACTGATATTAAATTATAGGAAGCATTTGGTGCAGTTATTGCTGCTAAATGTGGTCCAACCAGTTTAAGGGAGCAGTTATTTTTCATGTCGGTGATATGAGTGTTTTATAATTTTTTTAATTAAATTAAATGAAATTCTATATTTTTTTAATGTGTATTGTGTTTACTGAGGGTCCCTTTGTCTAACATTATATTTTGTCTCAAGATTGGAAACCATTCAGTGTGACAAATATGCAACAATAGTGGAAAGCAGGAAAGGGGCAAATACGTTTTTAAAAATATGCACACATTATTGTCTTGACTGAATCATTCAGTGTGACAGGAAAAGGGACTGGAGAACAATGAATGCTTGATAGAAGAATGGATGGGATATCAGAAGAATAGAGGAGGGAGTGGGGAAATATCGTAAACTGTAAAAGCGATAAAAAATGAGACAATGTAAGAGAAAGAAAGGCAGGTGAAGATGGAAGGGATGGGCTGGACTCACTTTGTGACTCATTGGGTGGCAGTCCTCTCCCTCCAGTCCCATTGGGCTGCACATCCGCAGGCTCCTGATCCACAGGCTAACTGCGCAGCACATGGCCCCGCCACACTGAGAGTCCATCTCACACGCCTGCAGAGAGCGCACACACATGCGTCACAGTGACGCACTCGCACACACGCAAACACGCCTAGCACGCACACGCTAACACTCAAACATACAGGTGTTCATAAATACACATGCCCAGCCACTCTCACACACACATGCACTTACGCGTGCAAGCACGTATGCAATGTACACGCATGCACACCTCACACTGACACATTGGACTCACACATACAGATGCTCTTAAATAAACAAGTACAGTCACTCACACCGGCACACACCACACACACGCACACACACACACACACATACATTCATACATGGATAAACATCACTCAGACATTCATACAGGTGTGTGCATATGCATATGTCGCACTTATTCAGATACACACAAATGCACATCACACTGACAGGCATGTACATGTGAAAACAAACTATGCAAATCACACTTTTGCTGCCCACTGTACCTCCGTGACTCTTTAATAATCAGATTTTTTGCTGATTTTTATTTATTTATCTAGAATGCATTATTTACATAGAGGCTAATCATAAATTATCACAGAAGGAAATCATAGACCTACTAGAACCATATATCTGAATATTAACACAATGTCAGATGGCAGAATAGAGAATATTTAATAGTCGATTTTGGATGCTGGCATTGTTTGAGCAAAGTGATGATGATTTATTCATCATATAGTTCAGTCAGAAACTCTCCATCAAATGTCTGTCTCGCATGAAAGACAATGCTGACTTTATTTAAGAATTTCATGGCTTGAGAAGCCAATGATTTATTGTGACAGCTTCAGAATGAGTTCAGCTTGTTTTGAGATCTACGATCATGTGCCTCTCTCTCTCTATCCACAGACGGGTCCCAAAATGACTACAGAAACCACTGTTTTTTATGTGAAACACTTTCAACAAATATTACACGACATGTTATCTATCATGTGCAGGCAATAAGGCATAATGATAATATAAATAATGTCTGTGAAATTAATATTGTTGGTAAGCGCATAAATTCAGTAGAAGTCGAAAGTTCAGTAGCACATTCAGAAATGGGTTGAATTTACAGTCAATCTTTTTTTGTTAATTGAAATCAAAACTTTTAAACAATGTTTTTTTTTTTGTGTCAGTGTCATTAGATTAGCTGAAAGAAGCCAGTATACTACTTGCATATGATACTACTAACAGACAAAATTAACTTTGCATTGCAGTGATCCATGAAATATATTTATTGCTGTAAATGTAACATATTTACCTTCTTTTAGAGGTGGACACTGAAGGCCACACTGTCCCTGGTTCTAGTGTTATTGCCTGCTTTGTTTACTTAATTGAAGTCACTAATTGCAGGCTTGAAGTCAACACTTAAATCTTATTTGATTGTTACATAATGAGAAACTAATTTCATTAAGTGTCTCTTTTTCAAATATCTCAATAATGCTCAATACAAGTCTGAAAAGTTAATTTTCAAAAAAAAGATTCTCTGTATACAGCTACATTGTTTACAAGAGCTGTTCAATGAAGGGCAAATTCAGTTAGTCTTCATTAATCTACAAGCAGTTTTACATAAGATAAAAACAAATCCACTCATATAATATCTCTCATCATATGTAGAAAAAAAAGACATATATTCAATGAGTCAACAAACACAAGCTGGGCAAAATATGTATTTGAAACCTAAGCCTTATAATCAAATTTTGTTGAATCATGCAAAGTTGCCATGTCTCAAAATTAACATACAACAGTTCTGGGAGATTCTGGACACAATTCAAACTTCAATTTGACCTCTTGTGAAAGTAATTACTAGAATAAAAACAAGCCTAACTACCTTGACTTTGCTCCTGCTAATTTTTTCCCATAAATATAAAACAGGAAATATGATATTACAGTTTCTGGTATTAAAAGTTTTGCAGTTGGTAATTATCTGGTAATTATCTGAAGGCATGAAGCATTTGTTTGTAATACCTATGTCATCTAGAGACAAGCCATGTACTCTAGGTGTACACAAGTCACTCACCCCAGTTATGACCGCAGACGATCCAGTGGAAATTAACAGGAAACAGAAGAGCAGAGAAAAACTGGACTTCATGGCGGAGAGAGAGACTAGTCCTTCTGATCCTGCGTTGCTCAGACTATGAGAAGTGGAAGGGGTGTGTGTGTGCATGTGTGTATGTTTGCCTGTGTGTTTGTTTATAAATGATTTTGTGTGTCTCTTGGTGTGGGCCGTGTTGAAGTCGCCCCAAAGCTTGCTTGGAGAGGGTAGAGACTGAGGGGTTTATAAGCCCAGCCTACCTTTGAGATGCTCAATGAGTCATTTGCACCAATAAGGCATGGGGAGGGGAGGAATGCGGTCCAAGGTGAGCCCCGGTACACCAGCATCCTTCTGTCATAAGTGATTGCGCCTGCCCTATTCAGTCCTATTCTTAACAACTGAATCATAAAGCATATTGAACTCACAAGGCACACCCATGAAAAATGCCATCCAATTGGCTTAAAATGATAATGGGCATGAATCATGTAACCTGACTGAATTTCCGCCATAAATCCATACATGGCATGTCTTGTTCCTGGGTTACATGCTTTTTTTTGGAACGGTTGTAAACAAATGTGATGAAGCTGTTTTGGGAAAGGAAAAAGTCACTCCTCTGACTCTGTAAAAGCCAAGGGGCAGACTGTGTGGAAGTATAAAACTTTAGTTGTAGCATTTCTTTTAAGAAGTAATCATGACTCTCACACGAAAAATTATTTGACACAAGTTTCTTTTGTGTCCCTGTCTGTCAATGCCATGCAATTTCTTGAAGCTTTTGTTTGGTGTTTTGAATGGCCAGGCTGTGGCGTTAGAGCACCTTTCTGTGTCCCTGACTCATCTCATTTATTTTTTTAATGGCATAGTTTTTTTTTTTTTGAGATTCAGTTGCCCTTAATAGTACAAAGAGAACCTGAAAGGAAAGCACTTCCTTGCACATGGAAGTAATTTCAGTGACAGATATAATAGGTCAAAAATATTGCGGTATATCAGTCTTGTGTTGTTCTGAAAATCCTTGGGAGTCATGAAAAGAAGGTATAGTTTAAATCACTAGTGCAATATTGCAACAAAACTGTAATGCTAACACGTATAAACAATAAGGTTGGGGGTAGCCCTGAACTGTGCTGCTATATGGTAATGTCCAAATATATATATTTAATATATATATATATAAATAATAGGTGTCTCTCCTTAATACCAACACTGAATCAGTGTCAGGCAATGGTGCACCTTGACATCCCTCTCTCACTCTATAATGCTCTGATGTCTCACTAGAGCTCAATTATCTCTCACATACTGTACAAACATGGATCTCCAGCTGGGAAAAGCACCATTCTGGAGTCCTTCTGATAGCTCCTTGTTCAGCTTCCGTTTCTTTAAACACACAATCTGGATCTTAATTAAAATATGAAAACTTTACATGTATGAAATGTATTCATACATGGTAATTGTATATATTATAGACAGCAAATACCGTAATCTATCTAGCTCTAGTATTTAGTGTTTGCTTGGATCGTACAGCCTGACACTTTTGAAGTTTTGATCAAGCTGAACATGGTGACCCTGGTGGAAATTCCAGATAGCATCTGAAATTTGGAGATTGTCTGTTGTCTGTACCATGCTGGCCCACCAGCTGGACATGATCTTGCCTGCATGGGTGCTGTCTCAACCACCTTGTTGCCAGTTCGGCCTTCTCAAAACCAGTATCAAGCCAGCTGGACCAACTTAAAACCAAGCAGGAACTATACTGCACATTCCACCAGGGGTGTCAAAAGATTATTTGAAAGTAAGCAACGAGGGGGGAGATGGTGTGAACCTCCGCACGCGTTATGCTCTCCCAGTGAAACTTCTCGCTGTCAGGTGAAAAGAAGCGGCTGGCGACTCCACACGTATTGGAGGAGGCATGTGGTAGTCTACACCCTCCCCAGACCGACAGAGGATAGCACATGGACCAGGACCGTGATACACACGGGGAATTGGTATAACGACTAAATTGGGGAGAAAATGGGGGAAAAATGGCAAAAAAGTTTAAAAAAAAGAACAAACATCTTAGGTCTCAGGCCCTGCTCAGCCAATTTCCTGCCTGCAGAGTGGGGAAAGGGAAAGAGGAAAAGGAAAGATAAATTGCTGCAAAAAGTTATTCAAAACCATACATGCCAGTGCATTTTGTAAACTGTAACATGTGGTATCTGCTTTCTTGGAGGTATGCTTTTAAACCAGATTAATGTGTGGGCATGTAAACAGTTTATTGATCTAAACACGTTAACAAAAACATAAATGTTGTAGGTGATCGATAGAAATACAGTGTGGAAAAAAATTTAAATTTAAAATTTTGAATACTTACTTACTATAATTAATGGGACCTGGTCACTTTTGAGACCTCAGTTATGCAATAACTTAAAAAATATATGAATATGTGATGATGAGAACAGGCCATTCAATCAATTTAGGCTCACTCTGCCTACTATCCAGTACTGTGTTAAAGGATGGAAATTGAATATCTGAACCTTGGATAGTCACTCCAATTCTTTCTCATGTAATCCAGTGTCCATTTACTGTATAATCTACATTTGCATTGCTCATTTGCACCCATACTAATGACTGTGTCCTGAATGTCAAAGCTAACATGGCTTTAACATGTGTATTTAAATTTGCTTTGATAGTGGTTTCCTGTATGTGTGGAAGAAAAATCATTTAATGTCTGGAGGAAAATTACAGTAAAAGCATCCTCACCCATAACCTTTTTCTGTTTAAGTCCTGACTGGGGCTCACAGCACGTGAGAGAACCTCTTCAGTGGATTATCTGACACTGTCTCCATGACACCATATCCTGTGAGTGAGGCTGAGGTAAATCCTTGTGTTCCTGTATTCTCACCTGCTGGGATGATCTTTCTGAGCGGATTAGCATGATGCGCGGGAGAGAGCGGGCCTTGGGGATTCCATCGGAGTGACTTGCAGGCAAATTCCTTGTTGATCATGCCCTGGTGATAATCCAGAGTAATCATAGCTCCACTGGTGTGTGATCCACCATTAAGGGACAGGTTACTTATTTTTATGTAGTGCCTTTAAAGGAGTCCTGGGGGACCCCTGTGTATGCTGGTTTTCATTCCAACCTCAACATCAATCCCAGAATTTTAACAAGCTGTTAATTTTTCTTGATTAGGCGCTTTTCATGTTTTAGAGCTGGGGTCCCCAGTCTTATTCAGAAAGGGCCAGTGTGGGTGCACACACCTGATCCTGATTCTAGTAATCAAGATGCTTAGCAATGACTCTGGTGATTGATTAGTGGGATCAGGTGTGTGCACCCACACTGGCCCTTTCTGGAACCCCAGGTGATTACGTGGTGACGTCATACATATGAAAATGAATGTATGATGTCATCTAGTGACTTCTAGAGGAGCTCTTAGCTACGTTCCATAGAAAATAGTTAGCAAAACACTGGGAGGTAGCCACGTCTCTTCCGAGCATGGCTCCTCGTGCCCCTGACCATGATCCTGATGCCTAACGATGTAACTGTGTGCACAACGATTCACCCCGTTGAGTGCCTCCCTCCCCTCCTCCCCTCCTCCCCTTCCCCCTGTCCGTTTCCCCTTCCTCATCAAAGCCCTCAGTTTTCCACTTCCTCAATACAAAGGCAGCACTCGGATCTGGCAGGACCTGTGCAACTGCATTGACTCCAAGGCCAATGCTTTAACCGCTGTGCCACTGCACTGCATGTTGCCTTTGTTTCTTAACTCATCATCAACAAATAAAATAAAACTGACATTATAATAAAAATATAAACAATTATATTGGCTTTAAAACAAAATAAATGTCACTACAAAATTATCTTGTTTTTCATTTCTTTTCTTCATCTATTTTTAGTTTCCGAGAGGAAAATCATCCAGTGTGAAAAAAAATGCTTGACTGTCAGACTATAGTGCAGGCTCAACATTGCTTCTGTCATGTAGTTATTTGTGTGGGTCTGGTGCCTGTCGGAGTTTTCACTTGAGTCTTTCTGACAGATTGAGTCCAATTAAAAACAAATCCTGCCTATATCTTGAGAGGGGTCTGGATGCCAACCCCTCGATGTTTCAGACTGTGCTTGTTCTGCTTGTTCATCTGTGGCCAGATTACAATGCTTAATTAATATTAGTGTGTAGAAATGGGGATTTGTTACAAGCCAATTGCAGCCATGGACATCTTTGGAATGATTTGAGCAATATACATGCAGTTCTGTGTTTAAAAGACAGCAATGATCATATGACAATTAAAAATTCAAATGAAGATATTTTTATACTTCTTCCTCTTTTGAATAATACCTCAGTTTCTTCCTCCTTCATGTGTATAGCAATTGAGTTTGATTAATATACAGTACTCCAATGGCCATAAAATTGCTCCAGGTCCAGTGGCATTATAACCGTTGACCGTAGTGGGACTTTTCCCACCAACGTACACTAGTTAGACTGAGGAGCAAGTGAAAGGTATCCTCACTGTTATTGCTCCTGCTGGAATTGATTCTAACAAGAAGGAAGGCACCATAGGAGCATTTTCCAGGAGGCAATTGCAACAAACAGTGTAGGTCCTAAGTAGACGGAGCCATGAACTGTAGTATAATTAAAAGCATTACCTACCTCCCCTGTCCCCAAAAACATCCCACCTGACCTGTATAAAAATGCTTGCCAATAGAAACAAACATATCAAGTTTACAGCTATTATATGTAGGCTGCTGTGCATTTTTTTCTTCTTATTAATGAACCTCAAATAATGACACCTATAAATGACCATTTCATCAGCTAGCACAGAGTCAGCAAAAGGGAACTGCCAACTGTTGCAACATGTCAAGACAACCAGAGACCAAACATTTACAGTCCAATTTACAATGCAACAATTTCTGTTTGTCAAATGTGATTTTTTTTTCTTTTGTAAAAAAAAAAACCCAAAAACAAATGATGGTGACAAACAGTTTGATGTAACTGCATTACACAGTGATATATCAACTAAATACCTCACATAGCCATCACATTTCAGAAACATGCATCACAGAGTTTATTCATTCTCTAAGTAAATTTAATCATAGTCTATTTCATTCCATTGTCCTGTTTCTTCTTGTTACATGTTCAGCTATATTTATGCTTTTATCGTGAGCTTCCAACTGAACTATGTTTCAATTGCCATTCACACTGTTTACTTTTCCATCTGGATTCTATGTAATTGAATTTGGAAAATGGGTGCACGTGGCAGTTCTATTTTAAGTCTTATTAGGATTGAGGCGGGGTTGGTGGGGGTGTACAATTCTGGTTGTTTGTGCAGGAATGTGAGAAGTGGTGGATTATAAATAGAAAGAGGAAACCAAACAAATAAAATAGACAGAGCTTGTTCTTTCTCTGTTTATGGCGATTCATTCAAGTCCTCAGCACAAAATGCATAGTAGTATATCATTGTTTGATTCTGCTCATGTGCATTATTTAACAAACTCTTACTTGTGTTTTCGCTCATACTAACTCTATTCATGATTAATCTGTGATAACAATGTCATACACTGCTCCGGGTTGCCAGGTAAAGCATTTCACCAGGCATTTGCATAAATGAACCACAGACTAAAGTGATATCTGCCGAGTTAATTCATGTCTTGTTGTCTATAATGCTTCTTAAAATAAGTTTCTGCGCATTATTTTTGTCTTTACAAGTGAAAATACAGTTGTATTTTGTTTTATGAACACATAAGCATACTGTGGACCCAGCCCATATGGGCAATGTTTTAAAAGGTAGCTTTAGCGGCCAGTTGTGTTGCACCGCGTTGCATGTTCTGAATTTTAGGAATGTTGACTCTTTCTGTGGCAATCGCTTCCCATTTATCACTCCTAGAAGCTTTTCATTCTTGGTTTTTCAATGACAAGAATGAGGGACATCTCATCAGCAGTTGCATAGCCCCACCGTGATAATGACGCACTCTTAAAATCCTGATTTAACCCAGAGCTTGCTCAAGCACTGATGACTGGCGAAGTGGGATGCTGGCCTTGAGCCTACACATTGTATGTTGCCTTGAAGTGTGATGCTCATGTCCTTCCTAATCCGGTACATTGAATACCCATGCTAACACTTTGTATGACACAAGGCTGCGAGAAACAGCTTATCAATTCTACCGTCAAGGTCATTGATTCTCAGACAAAGACATCTGTTCATGTTTTCTCCCACTCATTTTTGAATTTGCAAGCCAGCGCTGATCATTTCAGGTTCTATCTTTTTGATTTAATTTGTTGAAAAATACGAAGGTCCCCCCCTACTCGCATTCCTTCTCACTGCAATCACTTTATTTACCCCTGAGATGTCAGTGAAAACACGGAACAATCAAAAAAATATAGGTAATGTAAAGGAACAGGCAGATGTATGTATTGTGAATTGGGAACACAATGCACACTGACATATAATGGCCCCTTTCAACAAGGACGGTACTGTTTGTGATTGGAACTGAACTGGCATTAATCTCCCACACATAGGTAGTATGTGGTGGCTAACCCTGGGGCATTCTGTGCGTGGGAGAGTTCCTAACTGCATATTGAAGAGTGAGGAGCTACACTCCTCATTGAGGTTTCCATGTTAAAAATTTAGATGTAGACATTTTAATTGCTGTATGACTAACTAGCCAGAAAAAAGAGTGATACATAATTTGTTTCATCATTTTTTCATTGTAGGAGTATTCCATTATTTTGTAAAAGAAGAGGTTCACGGGTCTCTTGATACATTGGTATTTCTGTAGATCTATGCCTGTAGGTACACCACCACCAAAATAATAAAAAATAAAAGAATTAACTCAGCCACACATAGTCCCAAACATACACACTTGTAAGTTGCGCAGTCTTGTTAAGACAGAAATTTCCGGAGCATAACTCTAGCAGAGAAGTTCCAAGAATTGGATTAGCAATGGTGTCCAGATGTAAAACCTGGTCCTGGTCTAGTCTGGGTTTGTCTCCTGCCATGGATGACATGATGACAGGCCATGACATCACCACATATTCTATCTTCCTGTCTTGTCATATAAGACATGCCACCACCATAGCCACGGGTTGTGGGAACATCATCATTATCACCTCTTCAGCCTTGCATCTCTGACGTTTTCACTCAGCAATACATAAAGGCATCATATGTAATAAAATGTTTAAAATGCACTTGAGTAAGGTATATTTCATCCCTTTAGGACTGTTACAATAAACATTCTGAACATTCTATGGTGTACCAGTTGCCGCCTGTTTTGGTGAGGGATTAAATCAGGGTTTCTAAGAATGTGATGGGTATGTGCTGTATTAAAAATGAACGTTGTGTTCGTAGTGTTTTTCCCTAATGTAGTTAGTACTTTGTTGGCATTAGTTGTAATAAGGTGTAGGATTTTTTTAAACTCTGTGACATTCTTCAGAGATATATCCTAGATCTGAACACCCGGGATCTCACTGGAACATGAGGCATTTACCATTCTCAGTAAATGTCCTCATCATCCAGTGGTCTTTAAACAAGCACGGAACCGTCCAGACCCACGGCGCAACTCACTTCCGCAGACCCCATTTTAGCTGGCACCACCTGCGCATGCGTCCTACTAAACGAAGCACCACCTGCGCATGCGTCCGACTAAGCGTCCGTGAGTGAGTGAGTGACCACGCATAGCCCATGGCGGCAGTCCTGCCTGCGCGCCGTGGGAAAAATTGCTTTGCTGAAGTCCCAGCTGCAATTTACTTATGATTCCCAGATTGTATATGTGAGCTGCAGAATGGGCATTGTTCATTCACCTAATCAACAGGATAAAGGAGGAGCAGCAGCATACTGAAGTACTACGTTCACAATCAATGATTCAAAGTAGGTACCATTTGTTTGTAAGGACATGCATGCTTATTAGGATTTTATTATGGTGTGGGTTTGGGTGCCTGGGGCACGGCGCTAAATGTATGGAGCCCGGGGTTTAACTGCGCATAAACAAAAGCGCCGAAGAGATAAAATGCGTTTACTGTTGCTAGGGCTGGTGCGCGGCTCCTCGCAGCAAAGCGCGCTGACATGACGCTAACGCGGGGCGACGCGGGGAGCTCGCGTGGCGCGGAGCGGCGAGTCGCTCGGTGGGGGAGGAGTCGTGCGAGGGCCTGAGTAAGAGAGATGCCAAGGTTCGTTAATAACGTCCCGCCACGTCCTCGTCGATGCTCGTCAGCGCCGGAGAACCACCGACGCCCGCTCGCTGCAGGCCCGTTACCGTCAGAACGCTTCATCTCAGGAATTTTAAAACGAACCCTCACTTTCCCCAGCCCTGCTCCCCGTGGGTTTGGATCCATGGCTAAATGAGATAGGCGTGCACATCTCCGCACCTCTGTAAGACAGCAAGACGCTGTTATAGCATGGAGGCAGAATCAGCTCACAGCCCATAATGAGGGGTCTGGGGAGGGACTGGAATGACCAGAGAACACCACACCACATAGGATATGAAGCTTCCAGGGTGTTCAAAAGCGACCCACACCCAAAATATTAGAATGCAAACAGGGGTCCTGAGTTTGGCTCACTTGGATAAGATCACACACAATGACTCGCATAAGCTGAACTTAGAGGTGATTCAGATGCAAAAGCACCCCTGTCAGGAAAAGGGACTGGTGCTTTGTTTCTCCAAAACCTAAATATGTTTGATTTGAATATATTTTGTAATTCACTGTTTATTGCATCTTTTTCAGCATCAATTGTGCTGCTATTATTCATGTATTTTGGCTCACTAATAGAATATATATATATATATATATATATATATATATATATATATATATATATATATAGATAGATAGATAGATAGATAGATAGATCGATAGATAGAAAAAGAAGGGGGGGTGCTGGTTCTCTCTCTCTCCCAGAGCAAGAGCATGTGGTGCTTGGGCAGTGTTCTCTAACTGCCCTGGGTGAAATGCATAGCATGTGGCTGCATACAAAGATGTTCTTTCATTAGAGATGAAGTGTGTCATACCTGGGGTCAGGTGATGTCACACACACCTGAGCTCTGTGATTGAAGCCATGTGATCTCTGCTGGTGTGAAATATTAAATATTAAGCCCTGTGCGCTCTCTGCATCACCTCGACTGCTTGTCAGACAAGTCACACTTTCAGGGGTTCAACTGAATGAGCGTAATCATTCAGGGGTATCGAACAGAAAAGGGATATCAAATGCAACGTTATAAGAAGGGTACACTGAGTGGAATGTAGCAATCATCCACTTAATTCATAAAGTCTAATTAGAGCAAAGCTCTAATTACGGCAAGTAATCCAGTATGACAAAAGCATACTTCTTTTAATGGCAAAGGTCTCCTTCAAATTCACAACACCAATGGGATCTTAAATTTTCATAAATTTCCTAAAGATTAGTAATATTTATCAAACTGCATAGTACCAGTAATAGAAAAGCTTCTTGGCATCAAGTTATAGGTACTCCAACTAAGTTTCCTGCAATGATAAGTATGCTTGTACAACCTTCAAAGTGTCAAATCACATTTTCACAGATAAAATATCATACTTGAATCTATATCAATCTTTAGAGATTTGACTAAGATCTTAAATGACCCTGTATGATCTTATTACCATCTTTAATAATCATCACTTCAAAACATGTAAAGATTTCTCTCTGGCTACTAATCCTGATAATCCTATTTGTATTGTTCCCTGAATATTTGTACCACTCAACGTAATTAAAAGCAAAAATGCCATGGCAACGCTACTGCTGTTTTCATTCATCAAAAGGGAAAAAGGAGGGACGTGTGACATGTGGGATCAAACATGACTCAGCTTCTACAGCATTTCAGTATTGTCTCAATTAAAGACATGCAAGATGAAACAATAGTGGAATATTTTATATGCTATGGGGAAGAGTATAACTGATTACACTTGTCCCTTTTTGCAATTAATCCATGTTGTCTGCCAGTTAAACAACTTGAAACGCTTAATTTTTAAAAAAGGTTTTTGATTTTTTCCCTTTTCCCCCAAGGTTTGGAAGCCATTCATGCTCATGCTGTAGCGTTCTACCTGAAATGTCAACATGATGACAAGACATTTAACAGTTTTCTAACAAAACCAAAATGCAGCAAAAATGAATCTGTCCCAACTCTGCTTTGAGTGGAGCACTATGTTTCATATCTTTTTAATAAATTACGGTCTTAATTGTAAGCGCACCCACAAAATATTTAACTTTTTGTGGGCTTGGAAAGTGTGCCTAATCCTCCCTTTGTTCACTATAACACAATGCGACAATGTTTTCAAGGACACCCTTTTGCAGCTGTCCATTCAAACACATCAATCCTTGTCCTTCACATTCTCAACAATGCAGACATCTATTGCCAAGGACACTACATTCATAAGGAAAAAAAAATAAAAAATTTCTATCAGATGATATTTTCTGTCACACCATTTAACTACCAAAACTGTTTCCAATAGCTAATTTTCCTTTTCGTTTTTATGCCAGGAATGCATTTGAAGCAATGTCAGTTTTAATTTAAAGCACTACCACAATTAACATTCCTGTGTTTAGCTAGTAACAATCCTTTTAGTGAAAATAAAATACAATTATCTCCGATCTCTGAGCAAACACTCCAGTATAACAGATTGTTGGCACAGTCCTTTTCCCCCAGAGAAATGTACTTTCTTTCTTTGCCTTTGCCCAAAATTAAAAGAATGGCCTTTATCCTGAAATAATTCTAAACACATACTGACAGTTATGACTATGGACAAGAAATAGCTGTGACAGGGAATTGTAAGTTCATTTCATTTTTTGTGAGAATAAAGAATCATTATTTAACTCTGAATTCATACCCACTTTTTGGTCAGAGCCGGACAATCGAGATGACTGATTGTATTTATTGTGACAGGCTACAGTGGTTTGACATTGCTCAAAATCAAGCGTGATAAAAGCAATGAGTGGAAGCATTTAAGCTGAGCAGCATCAACATTTCCCTTCACAAAACAACTAAACTTAAGATGTCTCTGAACAGAAGGATTTCAGAAATAAATTGATACAGGTCCTTCGGGACCTCTATGTTTCACCTGTGCCCCTCCTTTGCTGCTGTGGTAACCCAGCTTCCTGGCTTTCGAGCCAGTGTCACCCTAATGGGATTTTCCCCGTTCACCAGTGTTCCTTTTCCTTCACAGTCCCCACTGGCAGTGAGTGCTGGCTGAGCATCACACACCATTTTCATACTCAAACACTCTGGTCTGCAAACTGCCTCTCATTTTCTTCCGAAAATTCAGAAGGCCTTTTAGAAATTTTCATTGCTAGTATTATTGGTCTCCGAGCAAGAAATGGCATTTCTTCAGAATAACATTTCATTCAAGTGCCCTGACAGGATGATTTTGAATCAATAGAATATGCTTTCTGATAAATTCCATTGTATGAAAAGTCAAACAGAGGAGCAAGGACAAGAACAATGACTTCCAATTGCAGTGGCTTCTGCTTTACAAACCTAGAATTCACGTATTAAAGCAAACTCCCCAACAAATACATTAGTAATGTATGACAAAATATCTTTCAATCTTACTTATAAAGAAAGGTATTTCTGGGAAATTTGCCTTTTTAAAAACCCTTTGTCAAAAAATATTCTGCACAAAGTGACAAGGAACCAGCAAATTGCCTTTAAATGTACCACTTTCATTTAATGAAGGGTTTATAACATTATGTGGAATGAATCAATATAAATTCCTCTGAATATAAGGAGAAATACACATGATTTGTAATCTACCGATAATTAGGAAGTTAATTGCAGTAGCAGCCAGAGAAATATAGGTGATGGCTGAAGTTCCTTTTAATTAACCTCCCATGGACATTCATTTGTGACCGGTGCTTAATGGGACCAGTGCCTGGAGAGAGTGGGTGGGCAGAAAAAAACGTTGTAATGAGAAATAATGCTGCATTCGGCAGAAACTGCTGGATACTTACATGTCAGCCTGCTTTACGACTGCTGAACGCTTTCAAGAAGCTTTAACAGCCACCTAATCAGGTCAGCATGAAGTGGAAAGGGCTATTAATGCCAATAACCTAATTTAAGGTAGACACTCTTATTTAAGTGACAGTGGGTGTCTTGGATTAAATGTGAGCTAAGTGAGTTTCAGTTGTTTAAATGAAACTAAGAGGCAAGTGGAGGGTTGAGGATAAGAGCACAGATATATATTGTATGCTTATGATGTCTGCAAATAAGTTGCTTTCACATGTTTGGAGCAATTTTTGACCCTCTGTTTTGACATGTACAAGGCTTTCGACACATCACCATTAGGAAGAGAGGAACATAGTAACAAAGGAACATTGATAGACAAAATTCTTGCTCTCACAAAAATGCCAATTTGTGCTATGCCATAGACGGTAGATTCAGAAGAAACACTCGCATGTATCTGCTTTGGAAATAGCCTGTTAGAATCTCACTTCAGCCAGAGGGTACAGTACGTTCAAGCGCTGCCTTAAGCCTGTCCAAGTCTCAGCGTGGGAGAAATGAGCCTTTAATTCAGCCTGATTTCAGAGAAGCCATTGAGTCTCAAAAGGCTTTTAAGAACTGCACAGAAAGGCAGAGTGCAGAAAGACTATAATCCTCTATCAAATCTGTGATGTTTCAATTAGCCCCTGCAGGGGCATGAGTGGAGCATTCACAGCCACCGCTGGCTTTGAAATAAGCAGATAACAGGAACATTATTCAAAATCATGATAATTCATGCATATGTCCACATGAAACTAAATTAATTAATGTGACCACCATACGCAGTGCTTTGCATTCATACATTTCTCAGCGGTGTGGTATAACACGCTCATGATCGTGGCTGCACTTCATGATGTTTGAAGGCAGCACACGTTCATTAAAATATCCTTTATATTATCATTGCTCACGGTGTGGGAATTCATGAATCTATGATTGTTTTCATCAGGCACCGACGGCTGTTCAATCAGTGATTCTAAATATGAGAGCAAAGGATGAATGCTGGGAGGATGACGGAATGGCTGATTGCTGAATTAATGAAGGCTAAAATTGAGAAGAAAAAAGATACTGAAACAAACAAGATTTTTACTGTCGATACCAAGGACCTTACATCTGGTAAAATATCGCAATTAAAAAGATATTTGCATGACAGCAAAGGGATGCTTGCAATATATACGATTTATGTGATAAAATTCAAGCAGCACATTAACAGCACAAGTAGTTTTTCATTCAACACCTGCAAAGAAACAGAGATAATCTTATTTTGCGTGATGGATGGGAACTTGCATCATTCTGCACAAGCAGTGCGTAGCGTCGAGGTCTAGGTTAGAACCTGCTCGCGTCACTGTTTTCTGGTGCAGATGCAGAGCCTCAAGTTAACTTCAAGGCCGCTAACAGCTGCAAGGACACACAGACAATTGATAGATTTTGCTAAAAAGTCTATGAATTGTCTGTGGAGGTGGCCACAAGAACAAATTCATATCAGTTTTGGTTGAAATAGCAATAAAGTTTAAGATTGATTGATAGATTGATTGAGTCAGTTTATTAAATGAATCACATTTTAACAGACAAAACATAAACAACTAGAATTATTTTGACATTTTTGTTACCTTTGTTGTGGCAGCAATACTGCAGATTGCAATGCAGTGTAATGCCTTCACCCTGAAAATATGACAATTCTTGGGTTTGGCACACGCTTACTGGGAAAACTTTCAGCATGCTGTAAAATGTCTCTTCTCCTGCTTCAGAGAGTCTTCAGTAGCCAAGACAGAGGTTGTGTCACAGATCAGCTGCAACCAACTTTGACTGGATGTGGTTCAATAGCCTTTCCACACTTTTCTAAATCAAAAGCGCAGTCAGCCAGATAGAGTATTTCTCTTCACTCAAATTCTCCATTCATGCAGTGGTGCTGTGGCAATGGCCCCCTCACTTGGAGCTGGGAGCTGGATATGTGAGCAGGATGACATCATGGCACAAATCTCAGATGTAAAGGGAGGTCCAGGCTCTGTTGGCAGTGGCAGGTTGAAGCGATGCTATAATGGTATATGGTTCAATCGCATCCTGAGACACTCTCTCACTCAGGGTAGAAGGTAATTTCCCAGATTCTTTCTGTTATAATGTAGTATCTGCTTCCTGAGCCCGGCATGACAACCATGGGTCATTGCTCACAGAGTCCCCCAACCACCCATACTCACCCACACTCACACACACACATACATACTCACACACACACACACACGTACACACCTACACACACACACACTCACACACACGTACAAACACGCACACAAAGTCGCCTCAAACGTGCAAACATACTGACATGCATGTGCAGGAGTACACGTGCACTGCCTTTTCCCTGGCTTGCTGTTGAACCAAATGCATTGTTTCTCATGGTCTGTGCCAGAGAAGAGCACAACTCACTCATAACATCTAGCATCATCTCCCATCCACAGGAACCACAGAAGACCCTAAGGGTTCTCATTAGGCAGGTGATTACGTAACATCCCTGCAGTAATAGACCTTCCTGGCTCGTCTTTCATTTCCTCTCTCATTTCCTGCTCATCTCCTCTCTCAGTCTTGCCTGATGATGCAATATTCTCAGCATACTACTTCTGTCCTTCTTGCTGCTTCAGCCCACCCATTCTCTTAGCTCTTAGAGGCACCCTTAATGGTTTGTATAAGCTGAATATAAGGTCTCACAAAGCCATTTTGCCCCTGGCTGGTTATCTTTGTATCAGAGGGCAGTTTATTAGTGCAATGAAGTAAGGCCATTTTTTTCCCAGGAGAAAAAAAAAATATATAGTGTACTATTCAGTGCATTTGCAGCCTCTCTAATACAGATCTCTCTATAGATATTGCCTCTGAAAGGTTACTTGACATCATTTCCACTGCTTCCCAAAATCTCCCAATTGAAAATCGCCTGCCTAAAAGGGTGTAGTAAATCTGACTTTCAGTTCCAGTCATGGAATCAAATGCTAATATCGATTGGCTGAAATGTCACACGTATGCACTTGGGTTAGAATGGGGGAGGGGGAGTTTGACGAGCTGAGCGCAAGACAAATGTGTTCAGGTAGTTGCACGTGTCTGTGTGTGTTATATCAACATGGCAAGAGCGAACCAGTGCCCCAATGTGTCCAGACATGTAACAGAGTGCTCTGTGCGTCACGCTGATCAATGGACACACCATACCCAGGGTCACACTAATCACGCTCATGCTCAGGTCTTCATCACGCCTTGAGTATCGAGTGCTGGACATGTTTTGTTGCTTACACTGCGAAAAAGAAATTAAATAGCTGATCTGTCAAGTTTTTGTCTTCCTTTGTATCTCCTCACCACCTGGCAAGCCCAAACCCAGGCCTTCTCCTATAGTGTTATAATGATATGTTGTTCTTTAAGCTGCCCGGTCAGTCAGTGACGCATGATAGAGTTTCAAGAGTTCTTCCTCTACTCATAGCCAAAAAAAAAAAAAAGAATCATTAAAAACCCTCAGACAAAAAGTAGAATCACTTTTACAGTCTCAAGGACATTTAATTTCTATTGCAAACACTGAACATAGTACGGGCTATAACAGGTTCATCATTGCATAGTGATGCCTTAAAGCATCCTGCCTGCTATTCCCTCATGATTTGCAGCTAACGCAACAATAACCAGAAATTTAGCGCCACTGCTTTTGCTGCTGGGTAATGGAAAATTCATCATAGCAAACTGACAGGACACTCAAAACGTGCCATTCAGTCTGATGTAATGTGAGGAGCAGTGCCATTGCCAAGAACACAGAATTATTTCTATATTATGTCTTATGTTATGTTACAATTTCTTAGAAACAAGGCTTTGGTCTTTCAGTTCTTTAATATGTTTTGTTGTCTGCTCACAACAATGCTGAAACTGAAATCAATGCATGAGGTATGCTCATTACATTTGAAATCTAAGCCTAATATATATTTTTATGGAAGTTCCCACCCTGTAAATGCATTCTAGAACCACCCCTGACCTTACCTGATTCGAATATGTTCATGTATAAGCAGCCACTGGCAGTCCCAGCTTTGCTTTGACCTGGCTGCTGCAGATTTCACGTGCGCCACGCAGTATCACTGCCTGTTGTGTTCTCGCTTCACTTTGCATTCGCCGTAAGAATAACAGGGTTCGTTTTCCAAGTGCGACACTTCCCGCGTGCTCGCCCCTGGCACGCGTTCCGCGAGTTCATCTCACAGACATTTCACGCTCAAGAGTGAAGACGGTCAGGGAAAAACGGAGGACAAGTGGTGAGCTGTCGGCGAAAACGACTCTGACTTGAGGCAACAGATGCTCAATTAACATATTTACATAATTATTACTATGCAAAGGGATTCAAATGAAGATACGAGGGCACAGCTGCTACGTTACACCTCTTGCATGGCTGAGCGATGAAAGCCACTGATTATTTCCATGACATCTTTGTGACTTCTTAATTTATTGATGCTCATTTCAATCAAACATGGTTTAATGCTTCGTTGGTTGACCTTGATGCTTATTTCTTTTTATCATTGTTTGATTGTCAGGCCCAAGGGAGATGGCTCCCAGTACTCCTCTGGTACTTCAATATCAATTTCACATTGATGAATGGGGTAAAGGATATGGAATTGCTGAGACTGGATTATTCAGAAATGATAAGTGTGATAGTGGTTAATTATTTATGCCTCTCAAAAAGAATAGGTTTTATCACAGATGTTTTATTCTTGTCTCCCATGACAGAGCATGATGATACACTTGGCATCAGCAAAGATAATGGTAGGCGAAGGTAGGCCCTGGTAAAGTTGCATTTCTGGCCAAAGAATTAGATGTGCTTTAGTCATCAAACCCATCTAACCTTTTTGTTTATCTCAAAGTAGTCTGTAAATGATGGGACAGGGAAAACCATTCCCATATGTGTAAGTGCGTAAAAAAAGAAAGAAAATATCACATTTGTTCAAAATGACATGTCAAAATGGAGACAAGTATAAAACTACACACTCATTAAAGAATTATTATTAGATGTGGTTTCAATTTGCCTTTCTAAAAAGGATTAAGGGAGGTTAAAACAACAAGTTATACATAACACTAAACCTGAACGTTAAGGCTGGAAAATTTCGTAATCCGCTTCACTCTGCAGAAGCTTCTGCTATGATAACTCCTTCTATATAGCATTAGCTCTGTTAGCTGGTTTTGTGCTGAGGTGACGCATGGGCTGGCTACCTGAATTATTCACACACTGATCTCCTATAAATACCATTCTGGATGAAGTCCAAAGAAAATTCAGTGCTGCATGTCTACAATGAGGTACTGTATGCAAAGGTATCAGATTTTTTTTATTTATTGAAACAATTTTGCATATTGCATAAAAAATAGATGTTTATTTCACCGTAGACCAGGGATGTTAATGAATATCCAGGTTTTCATTAGTTGCTAATAAGTGTATAATCTGCAATGCTGATTAGATCTGTTATCTGATTTGGCAGGGCGGAGGGAGTGGGGTATTAGCTGCACATTGTCTCCATAGCCCATACTTTGTATTCATGGCCTGCTAGCCTGTACTACAATGTGAGCCGCTGTAGCGAACCGTGCCTCTTTCCTGGGCTTTTTGGTTGGATTTGCTGTGCTGTTTAGGCTTTGACAAGAAACAGGCCAAGCTAGTAGGGATGTTGTTCATTTTGGTGCTCGTCTATTTACATCTGTTTACCTTGAACTACTTTCCCAATAGCCTAACTCATACAACCCTGATTTATTCCTAAGAAAAACTACCAAATGGTTCCATATTTTGGGCTGAGTGTTTCATTTTACCCAAAAATTGGATTTTATTTTTCATATAAAAATTTTTTTATTACATTACAGAAGGCTATTTGATTACTCAAATATTTTAAAACATTAGGTAATGGTGGAGAATTTGTGTTTTAATTTCCTCAAAATTGGAAGTTTTGTTAAACACGACTTCCCCCTTGACTGTCAAAAATAGCATAATATCTCATTTGGTGGTACTGCACTTTTTTTTGTAATTGTAGAGTATTTCTAGATACTCATTAAATCCATCTAGCTATGTAGATGGGTTAGGGGAAAGCTATATATGCTAATGAATTCCAATCAAATTCTTGTTTTTACTGTAAAAACAAAACTATAAGCAAACAAAAGTGAGCAATTGATTCACTCATACAGAAGCATAGCAAGCAATTTCTTGGGCCATTCAGCTGTTACTCAACTATGAGGCTTCACTAGCCATTGAGCTGGCTGCAGTTGCCATAGTGTGAGCAATGTTCAAAGACACAAGGAAAGTTGCTGTCGTTGCCATAGAGCTATGAAGAGAGGGAGAAGTCAAATTAACAAAATGAACATGATGATGGTGAAGGAATACAGATATTTGGACTTGTGCTTATAATTTTGATATTTGATATTTTCTTAAGATTACTGATTGAGGAGCATGTTAATGTATTGACCTTAGTCCAATGACCCAAACAACTGTTGAATGGGAGAGGTCAACCAAACAGCAGAACACAATCAGAGAGACCGGGCAGTGAAGAACAATTAACAAGTCAGAGATCCAGTGATGAGACATCAGGAGGGTGGGACAGAAATAGTGTGGGTGAAGATGGGAGTGGGTGGGGCAGTGTATATATGGTGGATATGACTGGGAGAGGTGCTCTCTCTACTGGCTGAGGAAGAAACAACAATAATCATTTTGAGATCAAGTACCCCTGATAGAGCAACAGGGTGCCATCAGTGCCTTGTCAGTGTCGAACACAGCAAGGAAGAGAAACCATAGAGTATCACTGTAGAAGGCACAATCACTGGAATGAAAGGGAATAAAAATTTGTTTCGAAATGCTGAGATTTAAGCTGTTGTGTGAATCACCAAAATGAATTGACTAATGAGACCAATGATTTACAAAAATACATATGGATATGTATCTCTGCAACAATTATGCAATGACTAAATAATATATATATATTTTTAAACATATTGCGACTGATAACCTTTGCATGCAGTTACCAGTTGTAAATCTTAATTTACAACCACTTCATCACAGATAGATGAATGAAACCATACAGCAGGATAGAAATTGTGATAACGCACATCCGAGCATGTGGCCTTTATTTGTACAAATGAGTTTCACATAGGTTTTTGTTCTGTCACACCGTAGAATATTGCTACCGAGACTCTTCTAGAGACGTTGATTTCAGGCGGTGTCAAAGTTTCACTGAATTGTTAGTAACGCTCAAGCCCTTGTGACTCTGGGGTCAGCTGAGTCATGACCCTGCTGCTCCAGGCAGGCACTGCCTCTGTCAGAGCTTATCAGTGCAGAAGCCTGTTCCAATGAAGACAGGTTCCCTCTACAAAGCTCCACTGCTCTGGATCTGGAGCTTTCTAAATTGGCTGAACTGGGGAAGTGAGATAACTTGATTTTCCAAAGAAAATCTTTCGTTATCCCCGGTGGTTACATACCAGGCTGGAATGAAAACGTGCATAGAATGTGACCTCCCAGGTTGAGCAGCACACGTACAACACATGAATGCAAAGCACAGTGAAACAGGACAATTAATATTTACCTGAACAGAAAGCTCATATAGGCAAGTCATATATTTTACTACCTATTGCTACCTTTTCTTACACCTATTACTAGGTGTAGGAAAAGTCCAAGCTGATATGTGCGACATGGTGGTTCTTTGGAAAATCATTAAAACACTGTGGATTCTGGGTGCAGTTGCAGTTGATTACGGTTTTATTGACTTAGCCAGCATGGAATATAAATGAATGGTCCCAATTAAAAATCTGCTGCACCCCCCCTGCGATGCCTCTGGAGTGGAGAGGATCATAATATTTGTCTGGCTGAGATTTTAAAAAAGACACACGTGGCGCTCAGAGGCCGGCAATCTGCGCCGTTTAACCTCGATGAACCGCCCGGGACTGATTACAAAATGGCGATTATTTCTTAAAAGCCGGCCGGGGGAGCTTGTCACATTCGATCAGGAGGGGGGCGGGTGAGGGCTGCGTCGGGCGGTGAGTGGCACGGAAGCGGCGTCGTCCTCGCGCGTCAGCCTCAGTCACATCTCATTAGCCCTCCGCCCCCAACGCGCATCGGTACCCAGATTAGCTTTCACCACGCCGCCCCGATGCCACCGCCCGCGACAAATGCCACGGCATTCCGATCGCTCATAAAAGCCTGCCACCATTACACCTGTCAGTCTTGCTTGCTTTGTAATAGAAGAAAAGGCATTTTCATTCAAATTATTAATACTCTATTGGTGAGCTTTATTGCTATTGTTGGTCCGTATAATAATTTAATAAACAACAAGCGTAAATGAGAATCATAGGTCTCTTCAGGAATTGACTAAGAATGCACTAAATGATGTGCTAAGCTGCAATTGTTAGGTAGGACTGTCCACTTTCAAATTTTGTACTCAAATTCAACTTTTAAACCTATTTGAGGGAAAAAAACTCATCTAAATATTTATTAAAAAGCAAATGACTGTTTTGCCTTTTTGTCATTACAAACCGATTACAGTCTGTGGAAAGTCTGTCAAATGAGAGCGAGAGAATGTAAAATATGAAATACTTCCACAAGATGGCAGCGTCATTCCGTAGAACGAACACAGCATGTCACAGGTTATAAACATAATTAACCATCATTTTATTTTGTATTTCTGTTGTATGTGAAAAAATAACTTTTTACTGAGAGCATATGGAGGATATTTCACCGGGAACAAAATGGGCTTAAAGATGATTTAAAGTTGGGGGCACCTCTCAATAACACAATGGTAATTCTCATGTCTAATATGAGTTATGAATCCATATTTAGCATGGAGAGGAATCTCACATCCCGCCCACTGAAGCCCCACCCCCTCTCCCCATGACCTTTCCTTGTTCGGGTTCAGCGAGGTCAAATGACGCTGCAACCCAAACACAATAGCAGGGGAGAGAGTGGCCAGCTGCTATTTTTTCAACCCTTGCCGGATTTCCAGCCATTTCCCAGGAGGCCAGGGATTTCAGTGCAGAGCAAAACTGAATCTCTCTGCCGCAGAAATGAAGTCTCCTGATGAGGGCTACTACAGACAGGGCCTGGAGTGTGTCACGGCCTGAGGGAACACGCTAACAGACAAATCAAAGCACTGAGTCAGCACTGAGACAGAAACACGTCGTCATTATTTCTTCTTATAACAATAACAACAATACTACTACTGCTACTACTACTACTACTACTACTACTACTACTACTACTACTAATAATAATAATAATAATTATTATTATTATTATTATTATTGTACCCCATTAAAAGTAGTCAACAGTTGTCTGTCTTTTTTAAACCATAAATGATGTTTCAGTTGTTTGAATTTTTAATCAAAGGAAAAAGTTGTAATTGAACTGGATTTGCATGCATTGTAATCAGTTTGCCCCTATGAGGCAGTGTTCATAGTTCCGCTCTCCGTCTGCATAGCTGGGCCGAGCTTGCTGTTCTGCTCCAAACCACTGCGCCCCTGCAGCACACCAGTCTGCTTTCGCATTCATAGAAATCCTGCACATTCATTTCCAGCAAAGGAAGCAAAGCTTTGAATTGATGAAATATCTGAGAAGCAGAAGCAATTTCTGCTTCCCCATGAATTTTATTTGGGTCATTTTAACTGGTTTTTGTATACCAGCATTTCCAGAAACAGTGATTCTGAAATAGCGGCTCAGCCTATTGACCTCCGAGTGGACATTGTGGTAAGGGAAAACAAGTGGTCAATAACCTGAAGGTCCTTTCATACAAGTGCACAAACATATGCACATGCACACCCACACACACACGCAAATCCATGCACGCATACACTCATACACACACATTTGCACACACATGCACACATACATATGGAGGCACACATACATACACACACACATGTATGTAATTGCGCGCTCAAGTGTACACACACAATACACACTCTCTTTTTCTTTCTCTCTCTCTCTCAATTTAAGTACAGAAAAAGAATTTAAAAATATTTGAATATGGAAAATGAAATCGCGCACACTATAAAAATAGCAAAATAACTGCTCACCATAATACGCATTCTATAAAATATCCTATAGTCAGATATATTCAGATCCTTTCATTAGTGCTAAAGGTAACTGGTGCAGTACACTGGAACTGTTCCACCGTGAGCAAGAGAGTGGGATCTTCAGAATGGCATGGAATGAACAGCCGGAAAGGAACGGTTCTGTAGTCCCGGCTCTTCAGCACAGGAGACTGACTGCAACCTCAACAAACCGAGTCCAGGTGGTGATGTCACCGCGACTAACCTGCTTATTGTACCCATGGTCCCATTTGTCGAGGCAATGCAATAAAAACCTTGAGAAGTAAATTGGCCACCTGGACAAATGAGAAGGGGTGGGCTGTTGTTTTCTTGGGTGTTTTAAAAGAGACGTCCATTACGCAGTCTAAGCACAGCCAACTGGCACAGATGTGCTGATAGTTGGCATCAGACTAAGACCTTGTGAATGCTGACATTTCAGACAAGACCAAAACATTCAAACTGAGTGCTATTTCAGTCACAAAATTAATTTCATGGAAAGGTAGCCCTCTTCAATGATGCCCGATGTAATCTCTCCAAACTCAAACTCACAAATAACTTTCAATTTAATTTTTACTTACAATTTCATTTGGCATGTGCCAGGAAGCTACTTCCAGTTGCGTTTCGCCAAGAAAATGAACAGTGTGTTAATTTTGCTTTTAAAAGCTCTCTGAAACTTTCCAGCCTTGATTTTTTTTCCACTGGGGTTCAGAAAACTTCACAATAGCATCACCCAGGGACAGAGGGCTTCAGTTGGCATGGCAACTCTTCACTGGCATTGCGACACTCAAGAACAACTTACAATACAGTCTGACTTAAAGTAACAGTTTTTGATTATTGTGTGTTTTTCTGCAGAACCTTCAGGCTCAGTATTGGAACTAGATTGGATCTGGGTCATAGGATGCAGCACTGCACTCCACACAAGTACCTCAGACAGATGAGCCAACCAGCAGTCCTCATGGAATAATCTTTTTTGATACAAGTAAAGTGAGGTACCTTCCTCAAGGTCACCTTCATCTGGGATTTCAATAAGCATATCTCAGGCTCGTACAAGAGGAGTTCTGTATACCCCTATACTGGTAATATGATCAGATCTGATTATGTGGTTTGTCATGAAATAAACAGGATTACTCATTGCAGAAACAGATGTTCATTTCTGTTAGAAAGTAACAAGTGGCTTATACGTACGGTTTTACAGAAGCTTCACCTTAGTGCACCCTAGTGTGTAGAGCAGGGGGATGTTCCAACACCTCATTCATGCCAATGGTTTAATACAGGTTTGCTTATGTCCTATTGAAGTTCTCACGTCATTGAGGCAGCGTAAATGGAGATTCAGCGTAATGTTAACTATGATACGCTAAGCTTCGTAAGAATACTTTTCCGAGACTTGCTCCGCCTCGAGCTCTCATACTTCCCAAAAGCAGTCCTTTCCATCTTTTCCATCTTCAAATAAAATGCGTGAACCTTTAATATCTTGTCAGTGTCATCTTCTTCCAATGGTAATCAGTATTGCTACAGTATATCACACTGTTCACATTCTTGACAATGGGGAACAACACGGAAAATAATCCGTAACGTCAAAATGTCATCAGTTTTATTATCACTATTGAAATAAGCACAGCAAACTAAAGCTAATTATGTAATGAACAATACCAATTAATTTCTTATAATAATCTTTAGGTGAGCAGTTGTGGTAAAGAGTGAAGGCCTTTTCAGCTTAGGTGTTCTCCATGATACACAGATGGCAGTAGTTTATGAGCATCCATGAACATGGCATATTTCATAAATGAGGGAATACTATATAGAACTGCAATCACACAGCTGACGTACGAAACACCCTCATTGTTCAGCTTCTAACAGCAACCATCCTGCAATGTGTATTTATTTCCATGACAATGAAGTGTCAAAAAGCTCTCCTGAAAGGAATCGGTGAGGAATGAGGTGTATTGTTTCTTTAATAATGTAATATTGGTAAACAAATGAAGCTCTCACAGAAGAACTGGGCTGTATTATTGGAGTGTCTCCAAGGATCTGTCAGCATTCATCAGGGACAATTTATAGAGAAGAAGAAGAAAGCGCTCAGTTTATGCTATTACAAAGAACTACAGGGGAGTTTAAAACAGAAGAACTGGAAAGAAAATATGCATTTCTCAACAGTTAATGGAAAACAGACAAAAGCAGGGGTAGAAGCACATTTAAGATGGCTTAAAACATCAGCCAAAGACTGTCCCCTCCATCAAAGCTTCCCCTTGAACTTTCAAACTGCAATAATTGAAAAAATCCCAACGTTTCACAAATTTCAAGAAAACTACATATGCAGTTCCAGTAAAGCTTATTTTCAAAAGCACAAAAGCATGAAGCATTTTTAAAAAATATGGTGGACCCTGTCTGGGGGTCTTTACAAGCCTTTAAGGGTCCAACCATAATTTATATTTAAGACATTTAGAAGAACGTTTTTTCCAGATTGATTCATACTGCTTATGTTTTTAAACATTTTCTTTTTATTTTATTTATTTTATTGCACATAATCCATTTTACTGAAGCAGTTTGGTCTACTTCAGTAATTCGGATAAGCAGTTAGGAAAAGATCTCTACTCTTCCTCTCACTGTAAGGAAGGAACAGAGAGGAGATGACTTGGGCTCATTCAGAAGAAATACTAGTTATATTGGGGTGGTGTTTTCACTGTGGAGGGAATTCGCTAAAGCTCTTGGTCAATGGATGAATTGTGTTTAATTGGGATTAGATTGCTCCATTCCCCTTCCTGGACTGCTCATTTGGGTGGTTAAGCCTAGCTTTGGGGGTCTTGTTTTGGAGGCATCCCAAACCCACACTGGGATCCTGTTACACGATTTGCACTGTAAGTAATGGCTCATCATTCAAAAGCACATCCTAGAAAGCTGTCACTGGAATGGAGCAAAATATCACAGAGGGAGCAAAAACCTAATGACTCAGAAAGAGGCCCTTACTCAAATGAGGAAGAATGTCTAGTTTCCAGACAAAAAGAAATTGTTCTGGAGAGGAGGTAATCCACAGGAGCATACATCACAAATACACTGTACAGTGCCAGAGCTGAAAGGTGGTCTTCCCAACATTGCCAAACGTATGTTGAGTGAACGTTTGCACACACACACACACACACACACACACATGTTTGTATTGCTATACTTGTGAGGACTTCCCATTGACTTACATTCATTCCGTAACCTCTAACCCTAACCCTAACCCCAACCAGTACATGCCTAACCTTAACCCTAACCTTAACCTAATTGTAACCCTAAACCTAACCCTAAGTCCTAATCCTAAAACAGCCTCTTGAACTTGTGGGGACCAGCAAAAGGCCCCCACCTTGCGTAATTTTCCTCATCTTTCTATCCTTGTGGGGACATTTGGTTCTCACAAAGATAGTAATACATGCCCACACACACACACACACATGCAAACATAGGAGGCTGTTTCCTGAAAATCAAGGGTAAGTGTTTCAAGGATAAGTGTAGTGTTTGAAGCTGGTAATATCCTGAACGATGACTGAGGTCTTAAGCACTGGTCCTTCTTGCCAGTCCTTGTAAGTGAATGAAATGTTCACACACTGAATCACCCAACGACGGCAGGCATGCTTTTGTGTGGTTGCTTGGAGAGGTTCACTGCTTTATGAGGACCGGCAGCACACATTATATTTCCCCTTCACTGACCCACATTACTGTGACATAGGGCTGTTACGGCTCTTCCACACTTTCTGCTTTTGGGCTCCAGCCCCGAAATAACTACTGTCATTCTCAGTCCACTGATCAGCATATGCAGTATACATTTATTATACTGTACATATATTACAGGCCAAATAACACAAACATTCTATAATGCATCTATACTGAATGTATTCACATACAGTATATATACCGTTTGTATTATATTACGCCATGTTGTGCGCATATTGTGCTGACATGTACTCAGTACAATATACATAAAACCAGATGGAAAAGGCTGAGGCTTTATATGAGAATTTCTTTCCAGAAATATATTCCTTATGTCTTCATTTAGTATTTTTTTTTACGCATAAACTTTTTTTCTTTTTCTGCAGCTGTAACAGTGATAGCATGTCCTGCAGTTGAACTTGGCCAAAAAAGAAAACTGAGAGGCCTTGTGCAGTATGCATTCCATGTTCCATAGCCAGCGCTGTCTATATTTCTGAAATATTCTCCAAATACTGTCCAACTAAAAGGGCTCCACATCATTTTTATCTAAATACTCAAAATACTATGACCCTCCCACAGTCCAAGCATACAAGAACTGTGTTGTGGATTTAAACTTTTTTTAATGGTCTAAAATGTATTTCTTTTTTCTCTCTAAATATTCCAACAGGTGAAAGAACACAGACCTGGCCACTCAGCTAGAGCTGTGTTAGGCTGAGGTAATCTGAGCCAAGGTAAAGTGTATAAAGTATCCAGATCAGTTTATTTCCACTGAATTATTAAGAGTGAACAGCAGAGCATTATGCAGCTCACATACTTAATAAATGAAGTTCATTGAATAGGTCAAGTGTGATTACACATTGCATCTGTCTAGCTGTGAGTAATCATTTGTTCTACTGTAATTACCGAAAAGAATAGAGTAATGCACTTGCATTAAGACTAAATGGGTGCATGTCCAAAAATTTGCTCATTGCAAAATTTGCATGATTAATATCTCTCTTAGTAATTATTCAAGGAGTATATTCATATTGGTCCGGGGTTCACAATGCAGTTCCTTCTGTAATCCATGTATTCCTGAAAATAACTTGACATTTTAATGATTTCTTAGCCCTTTTAAAGCTGTAGAAATTAATTATACAGGATTTCTCTACAAAAAAAAAAGGTGTAAGCCAATATATCTATTGCCTCTCCCAAGCTTAGGGTGCTTTCACAAAGTGTTTACTTATTTTTATTGTGACATTAATTCATTTGCCTCAGCACTGTTCAGAAGTTCTTCCTTCTCTTTTTACATGAGTTGTGAATGCCCAGTCCTTACTGTGGCAGCCATACCTGCAAAAAGAGTACTGCGGACGAGTACTAAAGCATGTGTGCTCCCCTGCCACTGCTGACTGTTTGCAACACTACAGGCCACACAGTGCTAGAGGACAGTTGGCACCAAACAGAAGAGAGAGGTATCTCATTGATGACTGCTAGCAGTGAAGCGCCTTTTTGGGAGAAGCTCATGCAACAGGAATACTGCCCAATACAAACCCACCTTATCCCAAGTGGAACTAAGCCAGTTAATGCAACAAATAGCAAATTACAGCTTTCAGAAAAAGTACATTTATATCTAGACAGATATGTTGTGTACCGCATTGGTGCTTTGGATAGGGAGTTCTGCTTCTGTTTTTAGGAATTATGAAATTGTGGTATTAAGGAGTTACCACTGTATGATTGATTAGTTGCTTCAACAACAGCAGAGCCAGGAATTACAATGCTAACTATATAGAAGCTGAAATCTTATTATGATAGAGAGTCTTGGCCAGAGGATTAAACTTCCCAGGCAGGATAAATGAGCCCAGACAAAACACACGCTGGCCTCCTGATGAAGGCTGATGAAAGTGGAGAAACAGAATGATCTGCCTCCAGAAAACAGTCGCAAGCTCTGAAGTTCTCTTCTAAAGCAGAGTACACTGAGTATCTGATACAGTGAGTATCAGAATATCTGAGCTGCACACCATATGTCCTTATCTGCTAGATATGTGTACATGTGAGACGCATATACATACACACAGAGAAACACACACACACACATGCACACAAATTATCTCTCTCTCTCTCTCTCTCTCAAACACACACACACAAACAAACATGCACACAAACAAAAGCCCCCTCTCTCTCTCACACACACACATATACACACGCACACACTCACATACACACGCACGCACGCACGCACGCATGCACGCACACACACACGCACACAGACAAACACATGCACAGACACAAACAGAAATGCACCCTTCCATTTCCAGAGAACAATGAGGATGGTATGAGTAATCTATCTTATGGTGCTTGAGAACAGATTATTCTTACAGGGTATGGATTCTCTCAAGTTGCTCAGTTTCTTTTCTATCCAATTCTTGGCTCAAATCTGAAGAAAATATGGAGCAGCTGTAAAAGCAAATATGTCCCACTCCAGACAGAGTGGAAAAAAGAAGTAAAGTTCTTGAACAAAGATTTACAGTTCCAGTTTACGAGCTTGGGGGCTGCTGCTCTATAAATCTTTTATCATAGTGCTTACATGGGGAGTTCTTATCCCTTCAGAGGAAAAGGGTGTTAAAATAATACTAACAAAATAAGATTCAAAGACAATGATGGTTATCATCGCACTTTCTCATTGAAGTTTGAGTGTGATGATTAGTAGAATTTGCTTTATGTTCCAGCGAATGCCTTGAAAAAATAAACATTCTTACTGTTAGCTTACCTGCTAAAAATACTTTCATCTGGTGAATGTTGTCAAACTATTTTGCACTTCATATAAAGCTGGTGAGTTTTAATTTATTAAGGACCCCTATTAGCTGGTGTGTAAGCGACAATCTAGTCTTCCTGGGGTGCTCATAAAACATCTGTTACAACACAACAGAAAGGATTAAAAAAATATTTAATAAGGATGTAAATTAAATATGTGATAGTAATAATAGAATCCTGTCACAATTTACTAGATAAACAAAGCGTAAAAATGAAAAACAGCAATACTATGACAAGACCACAGAAATACAGTTGAAGAAAAACCTGTCATTGACAAATACTGTAAAAAAAATTTAGATATTACAAAATAGAATTTAAAAAAACCTCAAATGAAACAAAACATACTTAAATTATTAATCGTACTACATATAGATTTCAAAAATTGTTTTTACAAGAAATTAAATGTTATAATCTTATTTTGGTACATTTCCAATTCATTTCAGACCAAAGCATATGGCTCTTTACACAATTTACAATTTTGTGTGATCCCCTTAAATCACTTCTTTGTATATAAAACAGAACCTGAACTGAGAGGTTGACTGAATCTGGCTAAAACGTTTGGAACGTATTTATTCATTACTTGAAAAATTGTCTGATGCAATCCATAAAGAATGCTTATTTCAGAATGCCAATGGTTTACACCCCACAAGGCACAGCAGAAATTGCACCCACTGTAAGCATTTCTGTCACTGAAGGGATAACTCCATAAGGCCCAGTAAGCCCTGCTGTGGCCGGTACATGTGAGTGAACAGGCACTACTACAGACCTTAAAAATGGCCAAGGCTTCAACCCCCATTACAAAGTTTCAGGAAAGCGAGCAGTATTCTCACTCCTTTCTTGGGAAAATTATGTGTCCATGCCAAGTCCTTCATGGGATTCATCTTTGGATGTTACGATGGCCACAGCTATTATACTTACAAATTCCACACAGAACCACAGAACCAGAAACTGAACAAAATAACCTTTGTGTTTTAATACAAAACTATGAAAATATTAGAAGGATAATTTATATTTCTGTAGAATGGGTACTGTTCTGTTGCATAGACAAGCATAGACATTGCATAGTCTTGGTGCAGTCTGGCTGGTCTATTCACGGCTTGTGCGACAGTTGATGTTTCTTTCTTTCTTGAGAACCATATAACAAGTGGATAGACATTTTCCTTGAACTTAATCAGTACCATGACATTTTCTGGTTAAATCTCAATATAGGAAGTGTAGCATTCCAGCTTCTGATGTGGACTTTTGTGGCAGGAAATATATTTATTTCAAGAACATTCTTTTTCCTTTTTAATGAGTCAATTTCTCAGATATGACTAAATGTTTTTCATTCACCGAGACATCTCAGCTGAATTGCGGAGGGGTTGCTTGTTCAAACTGCAGAGCACTTGCGCATGTGAGAGCATGCACACAGATGTGCTCCTTCCCGTAAAATAGGGATCAATCAAGTATTGACTCACAGAGCTAACTAAATGGTTTATGTCATTGATTGCTGTGGCATGTGATGAGTAGTCATCATAATAGCTAGTGGCCATAGAACAAAAACGTCTTTTTTCATTCCAGGGACCATTTCATTACATCTCCACTCACTTGGGGTTTTAATTCATTCCTTTCTGAGACATAGGTGAAAGGGGTGGTTTGTGAATCACCTTGTACCATTCCTGTGTTTTTATTTAATGGGGAGAAGGGAAAGGAATTTAAAGAAAAGAGTTAGGGTGTGAAGCAGATGGACATAAATTAAGGGACTGCAGGACTAGATATTCACCAGAAGCATACCCTATTATCTACTATATGCTAGCTGATGCTGACTGTCTGTCCACACCCAGTAGTTGACCGTTATCTGTAAATTTGTATACAGGCAACATTTATTATATTATATTATATTATATTATATTATATTATATTATATTATATTACAGACAACCAATGTTGCATGTCCACACGCATCCTAGTTAGTATCTGTACATTACAGACAGTCCATGTTATCATTTCACAGAGATTGTGTGTAATACAAATGCTCAGGTAATATTGTCTTTCCACATACAGTATATACTCAACCGCAAGAAATTTCAAAATTCATTCAGTATATTTAAGCTGTTCTGTAGTTTTACCCTTAGGTTATTTCAGTGCTTGATCATGATGTGGAAAACGTTCCTACATTCTTTCACAATTTACATAAAGGCAGTTCCTTCCATTAGATTCTCTCCTTGCATTAATATGCTGCATTGTTTTCTTGGTGAAGTGTGCAATAAAAAGGTAAAAGTGCCTTTGTTAAGTGTCATGTGGTCACAGTGCTAAACCTCAGTCAGCATTATTTACCTTGACTGAACTAACCTTCCCTTCCATTTGGCGGTGCCTTACTTTATAACACACAAAGCATTTGTTAGCCTGCTTCCCAGACTTGTCTTGTGGTTTCCATGGAGTGTGTGTGAACCGTGGCTCATGTTCAAATGAGTCTTCTCATCTCCAGGCTCCAGTGAGTACCAACGAGCGCAGAAGAGAGCTGTTACAAATAACAACAGTTGGATTCATTATTCTCCAAAAAAACAATACGCCCCATCAAATCTCAACAACCGGGTCAGGGGGCACCTCTGAAGTGCCTTTTAATCACGCCTTTCTAAATATTTCAACAGCGCGGGTAAAGAAAGTCAGCTAATACTTTTCTGAAACACTGGTGAAAATACAACGCCGTCGACTGTCATTAACAATTTCATTGGGTTATCCGAAAATAACCACAATGCCAATTTACATCTGCAAGGCATAATTAGGCAACAGATTTTTGGGCACAGTTCCGGCACTGTTCATTTTTAGGATTACATTTATTTATTTTTCAGAAACACATCTAAATAATGTATGTGAGAGCATAATGCATAAAAATAAATGAGTTTTTGTCTTCATGTCCTGAGCTTTAATACTTTCAATGCTCATTTTTTGCTCATTAGCACATTTTGATAGAACACAACTTTTGGTTTAATAAACTGCATCCAAGCAACATATTAAAATACAAAGGCGCATTTTTACACATATGAAAAAAGGTTGTTATTCTAGCAGCACAAAAATGCACTGTTTCTGTGATACATTGTTTAATCTATTCGTCACAATGCCCTACTTCTGCTTCAAATAAAAGCTGGTTTCCTATCTCATCATTTTTTGCCTTTAACATATGGACTTACTCATGCTGCGGTCTGGATGAGGAAGACAGCAGCGGAAGACACTCATCTGGTAAAACCTGCCTTGTGTAATCGCGTAGAAGCCGCACTCAAGACCCTTTTATGCTGGAGGCCTTGCTGGAATAAAATCAGAGGGAAAACCTGCTGGAAAAAAGTCAAGCACTGTTGTTTGATAACCTAGGGAGAAACAAAGGAAAAACCATATATACGGCACTGTACTCCACAATTTATGTAATCAAAGAATTCAGATGTGGTTAAGTGCATATTCTCAGCTTTTATTTAAGGGAGTTTGTATACATTTTAGTTTCACTGTGTAGAAATTACAACACTTTGTATACATAGCCCCCATTTTAGGGCACCATAATGTTTGGGACATGTTATTGTTATGTAAATGAAAGTAGCAATGTTTAATACTTTGTTGCATGTGCTTTGCATTAAATTACTGCTTGATGTCTGTGGACACATCACCAGGTGCTGAGTATTTCTGTTGATGCTCTGCCAGTCCCATACTGCAGCCATTTTCAGCTCTTACTTGCTTCAGGGGCTAGTTTCGTTATGTTTTCTCCTCAGCATATGGCCAGGCAAATATTTTCCCATTTTTGGCTTGAAAAAACTGTTATTGCTTTAACAGTACAGTATGTTTTGGATCATTGTCTTGCTGTAGGATGAAGTGCTGTCCAATGAGTTTGTTGGAACATATTAGCTCATTACAGACATGACTATAAAAAGCTATGGTGAGCTATTCACATTAGTGACCATGGCTGTGCTAGCACTGTTGGAAGACCTTGTGAATGTGGTGATACACCGTGAATGTGCTTTTAGGGACCACGGTAGACCTCCCTGCACATGAGGACGAATGTCTCATGAGCTGATATCATTCAGCCAGCACCTCTGTCAACAGCTCAATCTGTGATTTACATTTGTACGCACATTTTATGAATCATGCGTAAGCTATGCACAATTTATTAACTGTTTGTACAGTAAAATTTAGCATGAAATCCACGCAAATTGTATGCATGAGACCTCCAGTGTCTGGAGCTGGCTTACAGCCTCCAGCCTCAAAAGGGGAAATCTCCAGTTGGCATTTTTATATACTTTCACATAAAAATACCACTATTTTTGAAAGCAGACAATAATAGCAAATAATACATAACAAATTATGTTGCTGAGAATTTATCATATTAAAGGTGACATGATGCCCACACTTTAAGTTCGATCAATTTTACAAGCTATGGTACTTTGTCTTTTGGAGCTTCTTGTTCCATTTCACTCCACATATAAATTCTCCGACTGTGGTTTCATAAGGTGGTAAACCTGTTTTATGAAAGCCCAGACAAAGGGCATTGCACCCAAGTAGATACAGGGTTGAAAGCAAAAAAAATCAACATGTGGCAACCTTACCTCCAGCAAAAATGCTACTCAAGACTTCAGACCAATCATATCATTACATTACAGTGAGAGCATGTGAGGTTTCTCAACGATGATGCAGGAGACAACAGGGGATCCCCCCACAACCAACTAGAGTCCCCTAGAATTATTACCACCTTTCTCCTCACTTACAACAGCACTGCCTATGGAATAGTTTATATTGGCGTATGGGTATAGCATTACCCCAAGACAGACATACCAGCTCCCACTGAAGGGACCGCTAGGGACAGATTTTCCACAAAGGCAAAGTCTCCGCGAAGCCCAGTTCCTAATCTTAAACAAAGCATGACTGCGCAGCGGGTGGCTAAAGGCCATCGCATCAGTAAGACGGGTTCGCTTGAGCAACGCGGCCTTTCTGCACAGATCAGCTCCTGGCGGAAGATCAGCCGCTAGCACACGAGCCGGAGCAGCGTGAGGAAGCGGACAGCCCGGTGCTCAAAAGCACAGCCTCATTACCCTGCCTCAGCAGGCCCTGCGTGGGCTCAGGCGGGGAGGTCTCCACGGCGGAGATGACGGACAGCCTCTCGCCTGCCTCGTGTCACCGCTCCGCAGGGTAGAGCGGCTCCCCGCACGAACGTCTCAATCCTCAGCGGCGATGACAGCGCCGCTGCGAGCTTCAGAAGTGGGTTCGCCGCGCGGGACGAACTCCGAGGCTAGCCAGAGATTAGTCACAGCAGTGATATCCCATGCACAGTGCAGGCTTTATTAGTCCAGGGGATAAGAGAGAGGGGGAGGCGCTCGTCTCCCCCAAAAAGGCTCATTTCTGCAATCCGGCTTCCATGAAAATTTAATTATCTGTAGTGACCAAAGTTTCAAAGGGCAGGCAAGGAAATATAATAGTTCAATTCTTAACAAAATTACTAGAAAAACTATTGTTGATATGCGGTGACTTCTAATTACTGCAGAAACACAATTTCCACAGGCAATTGCAAAATCGCAATAAATGTAATGCCCTTGCTAAACGTGGAGTAATCTACATTTGCATATACAATTAGAATGCATTCTTTAGTTTGTCCATAAATATATATATATATATATATATAGCCTAGGTACTTTGTAACTGGCAAGCATTCTTCAGGATCGAGACATAATAATCCAAACTTTTTCAACATACATGAAATTGAAAACAAAGCCTCTCAAGAATTAAATAAATGTAACCATTTTATTTGTGAAAAACTACAAGCATAATTCATAAATAGACATTTCTATTTGAAGCAGAAGAAATGATAAAGTGGCCTCTAACAACAAAGTCGTGCACATGCCAGGTAACATGTATATATCAACATTGTATTGTATATAGCGAGACAAGGAGCGGTGACCATTTAAAATTCCCCAAATACATAGAGCACAAGGAAATGAACCTGACCATTCCACAAAATCACCAATGACACTTCGGCAAAGTGGGGAAAAAGGACCAATGGGGAAAAAAGAAAAACGGGATAAAATAAAATATATATTTATATTTATACTTTTCATGTACTAACAGACCCTACATAATTTTACAGAGCAAAAACTTCAAAAGCATTGTACAAGACATCGTATTAGAGAAAATAAAAACAGAGCTTGTATAATACAATAACATTAAAAATTCACAAGATTGTTAGACCATAATTGAACAAGCATTCTATATTTGGGTCTCTGACAAACAAAGCTAAAGAAAAAAATGTAACCATCTTTACACAGTAAATTAAGGTTACTGGTCATACACAAGAACAGAACTGCTTGCGTGTTAAAACCTGTTCAGCTCCATTGTCATTCTCATAATGTTGGCTCTTGTGCCATTTCAAGTTACATACAAGCAAAGTTCATATATTCAGCAAATATTCAATTTTCAATAATTTAAGATACAATTGATAAGTTTTACAAAAGTTGACTCAATATGCATGGAACTGGGTAAGGCAAGTGAAAAAGATGGCTATATGAATTATATGAATTTAATGTATTGCAATACATTGTCAAGCATGTCCATTGGGAATAATATTCTTATATTCACATGTTTTTTTTTTTTTTTCAATCAACACTGCCCCACTGTATTTGATTAGTCCCATACAGGATATTTCATCCGCAGTTCAACAGGATGTCGCACTTATTCTGTTCACATAACATGTTAAACGAAAAGAAAAGAAAAAAGATTCTCTAATCACATGTAATGCAGACATCCTAAATCTTCTGTCACTTTGATACAAGTCGCTTAATGCAGTTTAAATAGTACATTAACAACAAATAAAAAAAACGTTTTAACTCCTGGTTCTCAGATACATCAGCGCTGTCCGCTTTAAGTATTTTATACAAAGCCATGGATCATTTCACAACTGAAAAATGGTGGAACGGCCTTTGCTAATATGCTTTAGTCAACAGCCACCCCCTGCGCATGTTCCGTGTGCTATGCGCTCGATTACATTTCAAGTGTCCCTGTAGTGTAGTTGCCATCGGTGCCAGGTTTTTAAAAACTGTTCACAGAATTTCAGAAAGCAAACGGGATTCTGTCCCAACCTCCGATCTGAGGAAGTTCATCTTATTTTTTATCACCTCAGAAAAACTAAACAAATATAAAAGAAAAGGAAGAACACAGTCCATCATTTCAGTTCCCTCAGCGCAAGAGACTGCCCAGATTTATTGATGATTTGGATTTGGATCATTAACAGTGCCTGATTGCATACTTTTAACAATTATTTTATTTCGTTATTTTTATTTATTTTACCAGTTAAGCCAACAGGAAAAAGGCCGAAGTGTACGTGTGTGGAAGTGTGCACATGTGTGCGGGTGTGTGTGAACGCGTGTGTGCGCGTGACTGTGTGAACGCGTGTGTGCGTGTGTGTGAATGTGAGTGTGTGTACGCATAAGGTGTGTGTGTACGTCTGTGTGTGTGCACGTGAGCTTGTGCGTGTGTGTGCGTGCGTGTGTGTGAACGCGTGTGTGCGCGTGACTGTGTGAACGCGTGTGTGTGTGCGTGTGTGTGAATGTGAGTGTGTGTACGCATAAGGTGTGTGTGTACGTCTGTGTGTGAGCACGTGAGAGTGTGTGTGCACGTGAGGTTGTGCGTGTGTGTGCGTGCATGTGAGAATGTGTGTGTGTGAGCACGTGAGAGTGTGTGTGCACGTGAGCGTGTGTGTGTGTGTGTGTGTGTGTGTGTGTGTGTGTGTGTGTGGGCGCTCCTCAGCTGTACTGACACACACAGGGCTATAGGAGCCCCAGGGCTGAGGTCACTGAGCGCAGGTCAGCTCCGCCTCACAGCTCACTCTACAGCTGCAGCTCCATTACACACGCACACACTACTGAGAGAATGGGCCAGCGTCCCACACACAGACTACACCGAGCATGGAGCGGTCCTCTCATATCCAGGTACGCTTTACACACAAAAACAACCGAATGCATTCTTTATATAAAGTGGACAAGAATTACACCATTTAAATGGATTATATTAGACTTTATTTAAAATGTATTTTATATCACACATTTTATAATAACATTTTAAAATTGTTATTAGTCTATGTAGCATATCATCAATATCAAATTCCTTTGGTCCTTCAATAAATAAAACTAAGATATTGTATAAACATTTTTTATTCTTTATACAGGTTTAGTACAATTCAAAACAAAATGTGTTGATCTTACTCTACTTTAACAGGAAACTGAACTGTAGAGAACTTGCCATTTCCGACAAAGGTAGATAGTGAGGAGATAAAAAATAAAATTTTAGGGAACAAAAAGCCGTTTTTATTTGGTTAAATCAGTCCAAGGTTTGCGATCTGAGCACTGGGCACTGAGAAGAACGCTTCATCGTTAGTACTGTTACTAAGGTTATAATCATTACGTTTTAGTTACCTTCACTAAGATATTGGAGTCTCAATACATTTGTCCATCACAGGTTGAAAGTATTCTTCATTAAATGTCCGGCTGCATTAGCACTGTTAGAACACAAAAGAAACATCTGTACATCGGCCATCGCGCTTCAGGGGCAAACTGACTCTTTAAGTTGGGAGAGAGAATTCCAACGGTTTAAAGGTAAAATAAAGAACTGAATCCAATGCAGCGAGGGCTGCAGTTTGGCTCCCAGGTCACCTCAGAATTGGACCGGGTCCGTTGGTTTTGTTCTAGCGTTCGGAACCGAACGTTGTGATATCCCTTTCCCTCTGTTCTGAAAGGACCCATGTAGCACCGATCGTGAAGCGGCCCGTGGCCGCGGACCCGAGGGAACCCGCCGCGGACATTAGTGTTCTCTTTCCTGCGCGTCGCCAGGCTGACGCCTGCAAACGAGGCTAGCGCAGCGTTAGCGGACCGTCTCCGCGGCAAATTAAAGTCCAACCCACCCCCCTGTGAACGCCGCGAGCGGGGCCGTGGCGCCCGGCCGCTCTGCCCCGGCAGACCGCGCGGGACAGAGGGGTCTCTCAGCGCTCCGTCCCTCTCAGTGGACAGCCACCCCGGAGCTGAAGCCCATTCACAGTATAGCCCCATCTAGCACCAGTGTTTGAGATTTCTGCCGCTTCAACTTTTTAACAACAACAGGAAAGAAGGAAAGCCTGGCTATTTAGTAAAAGTTGAATGAAGCCGAACGAAATAAAACGAAAGACAAAAAGAAATATTTAAATGTGTACAGGTGCAACAAGCAATAAATAAGGATGAAAATGGGCCAGAATTGTTAAAAAGCAGGTGGAAAACTGCACAGCATATTTTACAAAATAAAAAAAATTGATTAGGCCGCACATCCACTTACACATATAAAACAATGGAATACATACAAGTGTCATGGTGTCACCAGGGGGCGCCATTCCCACAGGCCCCCGCTGTCCTGCCAGCGTCATGCTCGCACCCGTGAGCGCAGGTCCCGTGAGGACAGATGTGTGGGTGAGGCGTGAGCGCAGCCGTGTTCTGTCTGCATCCTCCAAATCCAGGGACGAGGCCGGGGAAGGGGCGGGGACGAGGGGCGGGGTCAGGAGGAGGAGGAGGAGGAGGAGGGGGTGGGGCGTGGGACGGGGCGGAGCCACTCAACCCCTTCCCTGGGGGATCCCAGCGTGTGGGCCGAGCGTCCGGGGCTCAGAAGGACTCGTCGTGCCCCAGGGAGAGGTCTCCTTTGGGGGTGGAGGCGCGGGACGAGCCCTTGTCCATGCTCTCCGAGCCCGAGCTCTGGTGCTGCTGTTCCGAGCCCGTGCTGGACGTGACGGTGGACGAGGACGTGGACGAGGTGCGCGTCTTCTCCTTAAAGTCTGTGATGATGACCGTCACGTTGCCCACGGTTATGGCCAGCTGCTGCGCGGTGCTCCGGTCGATGTTCTTCAGCTTGGGTCTGGGGCGTGGAGGTGGAGGGCAGGTGAGAGGGGCAGGGGGCGGGAGGGGGAGGGGTAGGGAGGGGGCAGGTGGGGTGAGAGGGGCAGGGGGCGGGTGGGTAGACGGGCAGGGGAGGGTGAGGGCAGGGTGGGGTGGGGAGGAGCAGAGAGTTCTTTAAGCGCTCAGATAGCGGGGACCTTATCTTACCCCACTGCTCTGCCCTGACACCAGCAGCCGTGTGCGCTGAGGACAGGGGGGGTCACTCCAGTTCACAAGTACAGATCTGCTCAGGGAGACGCCAATGCTGACTATCCTGCAGCTTTCCAGTGTGTGTTCAGCTCTTAACAGCAGTATTTAATGAGAACCACCGCTTACTACACAAAACAGCACTGCTGTCAATCATCCTGATAAATGTATACATCAGACCACCCTCTGTTTCTTCAATTTCCAGTCAAATCAGTCACTCAGTGCCATTTTGTTTTTTTGCCCAGTGGCAGACAATAATGCATGAAACATATTTAACTGAAAATTACAGAATAGCCTCCACCACTACATGTACTATCAAATCTATCAGCCTTTGTCCTTTGAGCACCCTACCACCACTAAGTCTTCCATCCTTCCAATCAACAAACAAGCAACAGCTGTGTCCTCCCCACAAAGAATTGTTACCAAACGTGTCAATGACATCATGCTAGAACTATTTGCCTTCAGAAGTGACTTCAGAGTCCAGACGTCAACATCGCTGAATGTGTTTGGGATTACTCAGTTCGAGATGAGCAGAAAATGCAACCAACTTCTGAGAATGAACTGGAGGTGTTTACAAGAAGCATGGGAAAGTATCCCTGTATATTTCTTTAAAAAACTCAAAGAAAATCAAAGAATGGAAGCCGTTATATAGGATGGACACACTAAAAACTTGATCTTGCACACCAGTTGTGGTTTTAGAGTGGTTTTGCGTTAAATATATTTTTGCTGCATCACGTTCTGAAACTAAAAAATAAATGACTTGCACTTACTGGCTGTTTTCACTGGAAAGAAAACAAAAGAAAGGGTGGCCTCGGATCTTTATGCAGTACTGTATATAACAAGTATATGCTTCAGAAAGGAAGAACAATGCAATCACATTTGCTCCTATGGATGACTTCATAGGAACTACTGCCAGCATGAACACCTGCATCTTGCAGATTCAGAAAAAGAATGAATAACTGATTCCATCTGCCTTAAATGGTTGAGCAGTTGTAAGAAATAGGCAACAGAAATGGAACTGTCCACTTCACTGTTCTGCAAAAATAAAGGCATTTTAAAGCAGCGATAGTGATAATCACAACTACTCATGTTTATCTAGACACACTAAAGACAAAACAATCCATACTTTACCTCGAAATGTGGGAGTTGTTGGTCTTGATTGTTGAATTTGCTGACTGAATGCTGCCGGGTGGACTCTGATGAAAATCTGACTTGGGTCTACAAAGAAAAAGGAAACACATCTTTGTCCGAAATATTGAGTCCAGCCTATGGGTAGTCCACAGGTCCCAAGACGGGATCATGAGTATGTCCTCCAATGATCTGGACAAGCCTCACTTCTCTTGGGTTTTTCAGTGGATAAATGTAGAAAGGGCTTTATTGGATAGATGACAAAGGCATACAGGGATTCTGGCCGGAACATGGAGCAACACCGATACGTTTTAGTGAGGGAACAGGAACATTGAATTTCCACAACAAATCAGTTGAAATGTCTCAAGAGGAACCTCCTACAGTACAGTGTCTTGGCTTTGAGCCACTAGATTTAGACAGAATACAGACAGAAGAGCACCCCCTACTGGTTTAGCACTTCTAGCGATGTTGTGTCTGAGCAACATCTCAGACACAGGGGCTTGTGCACGGGCTGTACTCACTTGGTCTTTTTGCTGCTGGGTTTTTTGGCGACTGGGTGGCTGATGTCTTTCTCTTTGTCCGGTTTCTCCTTTTCGGGCCTGTCCTTGTCGGGCTGCACCCCCTCTCCCTCGGGACGGGCCGGGTCGGGCCTCTCTCCGTCCGTGCGCTCCTTCTCCGGTCTCTCGGCCTTCTCCTTCTTTTCCTTTTTGAGGGGCGGGGGGGTGGCGTACTGCTGCGCCACCTGCTGGGCCACCAGCTGCGAGTTTATCCTGGGCTTCCTGTGGGGTCCAGTCAGGGAGGAGCGGTCAGTGAAGAGACCGCAAAGCGAGGAGACCAAAACGTCGCCCAGCAGCCGTTAGTCACGCCGGCCTGTTTGAGCTGCAGTGCTATTATACGGGCTCTTTAATGAATGAAACTCACGATTCCACACTGGGACCTTTTGCAGTATGTCATTCCCACTGACTCATCTGAAAACTACCAAGGTAGCTGTGTTTGGAAGGGCCCAGACTGGGATCTCTCTCCCCCTCCCCAGATCCACACTAAGGACTTTAAAAACTGACGGCTGCAGGTACAACTATGGTGACCAGAAATAAATCTGTGCTCTCTTCTCTTTTTGCTCTTTTCTGTGCTCACACACGTGCTCTCATGCGTGAACTGGACTTGCTCCCAGTAGCTTCAGTAGCCTGCTGATCTGCTATGGGGGAAAACACTACTTTACCCACTTTTGGTACGTGTTTTCTTGTGTTTTGAGATAAAACAATAGATGATGACATCATACTTTCAATGATTTCAGAGCACTTTTTTCCAAAGACACTAGCTAATTAAATCTATTTTCCCATTCTTCCGAAGCCATGTCATCTGCACCTCGAGATGAACGTGGTGGTTGATTCCGAGGAATTGTTGTTTAGCGATGCTTTGATTTCTGCGGCTATGGCGTAAACACAGATTTATTTCCGGTCACTGCGGCCGACGAAGCTGAAAATCACCGCAGCACTACGCAACACTGTGTTCAATTCCACTCATCTGTTCAGGAAACTCATCTGTTCAACAACTGGAAATTTTGAGAATTGGCCATGGGAGAAATCAAAGTGAAAACATCAGTGCTTTCAACACCAGTGTGATACATCTCACAGTGAGACCAGTGAGAGGGTGAGTTTTTCCTGGAAAGGAGCAACGAGGCAAACTTTCTGAAGATTCGGTGCGGTCTGAGTGAAATGCCTCCTCAGGCTGGTGGCACTGCTCGCTTGTGTTCGTGTGTGTGTCTGCGTGTGTGTGTGTCTGCGTGTGTGTGCGTGTTTGTCTGCATCAGCATGTGTGTGTGAAGGTCTCATGAATCAGCGGAGATTAAAAGGCTCTCTGAATAGGACACATCAAAGTGCTTTTCTTTGACAGTTAGTGCCATTATAAAAAGGTGAGGCCCCTGTTTTGCATTTGAAAGACTGCAGGGTGCTTTGCTTCTCTTCATGCCTGCGTACCTGCCTCTCCCTGGCCTGCCTGCAGAGCTGATTAAGAGTTAAGGGATGTGGAGATCAGAGGGAGAGCGCGTCTGCTCCGCTCCGGCCTGCTCGTGTTTCTCCAGCGTAATGCTCAACATCTGGCAGCAGCTGCTGGAGAGAGGCAGCGAGGAGGCGAGCGCACGGTCCCGCCGGCCCTGCCAACAGCGCCCGCCGCGCAAATAATCACAGCCCGCCGTCTGCCAGCGCGCCGAGCGCCGCGCCAGGACACACCGCACACGCACGCGCCGAGCGAGCCCATTCACACACAGCACACACACACACACACACACACACAGACACGTACGCATGCGCACACAAATACACACACACACACACAGACATGCGCACAGGCACAGACACACAGAGACACGTACGCGCGCACACACACCACACACACACACACACACAGACATGCGCACAGGCACAGACACACACACAGACACGTACGCACACACACACACACACACAGACATGCGCAAAGGCAGACACACACACAGACACGTACGCACACACAAACACACACACACACACACAGACATGCGCACAGGCACAGACACGTACAGCACACACACACACACACATGCGCACAGGCACAGACACACAGAGACACGTACGCACACACACACAGACATGCGCACACACACACACACCCACGCATGCACGCACGCACACACACACACACACACACCCATACACGGAGACAGACGCGCACGCACACACACACACACACACACACACGTGCATACAAACCCACACCGACGGAGACAAACGCGCACGCACACACACACACACACACACACACACGTGCATACAAACCCACACCGACGGAGACAGACGCGCACACACACACACACACACACACACAGACACACAATCAGCGTCTAAGGGAAGGGCTGTGATCAGACTGCCGGGCTGTGAGGAGATCCCCAGGCGAGAAGCGTTTCGGAGAGCGCCAAACGCAGGAGTTTCTGCTGATTTAGTGGGAAACACGGCCACTTGTGAGAGCGTCTGCGAGAGCCTGCTCTAATTACACAACCTGAGGGACGCTCACTGTGAGTAAGTAAACATGCCCCTTCCCTAACCAGCAGGCTGAGGAGACAGCCAAGCTCAACAGCAAAGCAGCTTCCCTCTCATTTCACCACACACTCCAGTCCACTCACACGCACCAGGAAACAGCACTCCGCCCCGTACGGAGAACGGGACTGACGCACGGGTGGAAGTGACGAGCGGCGATTAGTACGAGCGCCAACTTCCACTGCGCTTCACAAACGCGTAAGCAGTGCCACATAAACACCACCCTGCCCGCGTGCTCCAGGGCTCCCTGGCGGCTCTGGCTTGTGATCACTGCTCTTGGCTTCGGGGCGGATGCTCGGGCTGGTATCGCCGTGGAGACCGCGCGACTCCCGCCCACTCGCTGCCTCCACTTGACTGATGGCTCGCAGACGGCGGAGATCCTGACGCGTCTCCCGCAGGAGCCCAGCCAATCGCGAGGCGATCAATCGGCTCATAATGGGCAATCATGTCACAGCGCCGGCTCGATGCGGCGATCGATGCGGCGTCTGCTCTGAGTGCCGATGAGGGCTGGAGCGGCCGCCTGGCCCCGCCCCGCCCGCCTGGCCCCGCCCCGCCCGTCTGGCCCCGCCCGCCTGGCCCCGCCCAACGCTTCTCCTGTCCGCCGCTGGCGAGGGGACGTCCTGTTCGGGGCCGCGTACGGAGCCTTCCCTGCCGGATTTCCGGCACCACAGTCACTGCGCCGTTTACGCCCCGGCTGAACGGGAACGCCGTCTGAAGTGGAACTGAGTGCGCAGATCTAACGCTCGACAGGAAGCAGCCCGGCTGTCAAAGCTGCGTTTGAAGCTGCATCACAGGACCCGGGGCCTGCTCGGCCAAGACTGTGATGAAACCCCAATTTCATCTAATAAGCCGAGCGACAAATTACAACCTCTCTACAGAGAGGTGACCATCAACAACAAGATACAAAACCTTCCAGACAAATTGACACACTTACATTTCTGGAGCTTATATAACAGGAACGTCTGAGACTAATGTTCCCGGTGACGTATCTTCAATAAATAAGCAAACTGGTGCATGAAATGTGAACACAGCTTTAATATTATATACCCGATTGTGCGTTCTGTTTCCACACCCACATCTGTCAACAACACCAACAGCAGTGCGCTGAGAAACAGCCAGTGGTCCAAAACGTCACACCGCTGCTTTTAATGTTGAAACAATGACATAAAAAGTACAACCCACAGCCGGTACGACCGCTAAACCAGAGGACTACAGAATCTCGCTCTTTAACCTCCGCAGTAAATCACAGCTGGGATGAAGCTCTGCAGTGCTCATCTGAAGCTTTGCAGCTTCCTGGCTGAAGCTGCTGGTGATAGGGCGCATGTAGAGTTGGGATGAAGCTCTGCAGTGCTCATCTGAAGCTTTGCAGCTTCCTGCCTGAAGCTGCTGGTGATAGGGTGCATGTAGAGTTGGGATGAAGCTCGGCAGTGCTCATCTGAAGCCTCACAGCTTCCTGGCTGAAGCTGCTGGTGATAGGGTGCATGTAGAGTTGGGATGAAGCTCGGCAGTGCTCATCTGAAGCCTTGCAGCTTCCTGGCTGAAGCTGCTGGTGATAGGGCGCATGTACGGAGGAGGCGGGGCAGCTGGACACCAGTCTGCACTCCTCTTCCTCTGGGTCCTCTCTTTAAAACACATGACTGCTCTGTGCGATTGGGCCGCTGGCATTAGCCACACTGCGAGCGCTCATAATCTCCTACTGGAGCCGCAGAGCATGCATCACAACAATGGGAGCAGCGGTGAGACGAGCAGGATTACATCAGTGTTAAGCTGCGGCAGCTCTCAACACAGTCATTACAGTGGCTTACCGCTGTGAAACACAAGCCAAGGGAACGAGGAACACAAGATTCCAAAGTGCTGCGGCTAAATATAAAGCACATCTCAAAACTTTGTTACGCATCTAAACCTCCAAATTCATTGATGAGTTAAGTCAAATAGTCTGTTGGCAGACTTAACCTCAAAGTCAAAAACAAATTCCATATGGGATTTAACATTAAGCATATTTCCACTCTATGCTATGTTACTTAAGGTTTTAAAGTTTTTCAGTTAGGCATTCATCCAGTTGTTATGAGTGCCAAAAATGATGAAACAATTGAGGAATCCATCACAAAACAAAAACAGAGAAAAGGGTTCCTGCTTTAGACACAAGAGACCAACCCAATCTCTTCAGACCGTGGTGTGGACTTCCATACTGTCATCTGGTGTAGCCCGGAAAATGGAAATCGCAAACAAAAAAATCTCAACCTCCACAATTTACACGGGAGTCGAGGCGTTTAATCGATATTTTCAAGTGAACGCCGCGGATAGCTCCGGGGAAAGTCAGACTTACACAAGTTCCTGAGGGGGTGGGGCATAGCCGTCAGCCACCGCCTGGGGGCATGGCATCATGCACAGGGAGCCGGGGCTGTAACTGAGGCTCTGCTGACTGATGCCTTCCTGTTATTGTAATGCTTAAGCAGGGCAACTACTGCTGGTGGGAACCATAACGGATCACATTTTCATTTTAAAAAATGGCCTCAGCTCATGTTCTCCTCTGCTCGAGGAGCTCCATTTGTAATCTGAAGAGGGGGACAGGATGACATTATCTGCAGATAAGGGGGAATGGGCCATTTCCTTACAGTGGAGAACTGCTGCGTGCAGGAACAATTCGGCTACTACAACACACAGCTCCTACCCTCTCTCCTGTAGTCCTAGCCATACTTTAAAACAAGGCGCCCAACTGCACCGCAGACAATGGGCGACTGAACAGATCTCCCGTCCCAGTACAAACAGCACTGACTGCTCTCAGTGGATTTACTACAGAGATCAGTGCCCCGTCCTGCCTGTGGATCATCCAGCGACAGCGCGCACGGACGCCCGCGCGGCGTAGCGCCGGTAATCTGTCACGCCGTCCTGGCGTGCGTCAGCGCCGCCCGACCGCGGGGATTCGCAGGATAAGCGCTCAGAACCACGTGTGCGCGGGCCCTCCGAGGAGCGCGGCGCCGCCGGGCGGGTCGAGCTCTCTGCAGAGAGCAGTGGGGCTGGACAGGAAAGCGAGAGAGCGGCGTGCCTGCGCCCGCGCCGGATCGGCAGGGAGGCGGACCGCGGCGGCGGATAAAGAGGAAGGCGGCGGCGGCGGCGGCGGTACGTCAGCAGCGGTTTGGGGCTGGAGTGTAAATACTGGCGCACAATGGCACACCGCCGGGCTGCGGCTGACACGCCGGACCAGTTCATCAGAGACATTAAGCGTGTCGATCGTCCTTTAGTATTGCTGCCAACAAGGATACTATTAAATCGTGACCTAGGCTAGTTAACACGAAACAGAGAGCTAGCAAGGAGATGTTGGCCACTGTCACAAAAGACTCATAGGTTTGTTCAAGAGCTCATAATTTTCCATTTCTCGAATGAAATCGGTCTTCACAAGGATTTAGCACGGGTCAACACAACAAAAAGCACAGCCCCAGGTGCGTAAACAGGTCAGTGTCACACAGGGCAAGCCAGGACTGCAGGGTGTAATAATCACAGTCATAGCCACAGCAGCATTCTGCCTGTGACTATTACACACTGTGACTAATTTACCCTGCAGTCCTGGCTGACCCCTCTGTGACACTGACCTGTTTACACACCTGGGGCTGTGGAGAAGCACTCACAGTCATTCTTACCCCCCCCACCCACTCCCCAAAGCGGACAGCCCATTATACGCATGCCCCTCCCCCATACAGGACAGCCCACCACACGCATGCCCCTCCCCCATACAGGACAGCCCACCATACACAGGCCGCTCCCCCATAGAGGACAGTCCACCACACACAGGCCCCTCCCCCATAGAGGACAGCCCACCATACACAGGCCCCTCCCCTATGGTGGACAGCCAATCATATGCAGACCCCTCCCCCATAGAGGACAGCCCATCGTTTGCAGGCCCCTCCCCCATAGAGGACAGTCCATCATATACAGACCCCTCCCCCACAGCGGACAGCCCATCATACGCAGGCCCCTCCCCCACAGCGGACAGCCCATCATATGCAGGCTCCTCCCCCACAGCGGACAGCCCGTCAAACGCAGGCTCCTCCCCCACAGCGGACAGCCCATCATACGCAGGCTCCTCCCCCACAGCGGACAGCCCATCACACACAGGCTCCTCCCCCACAGCAGACAGCCCATCATACACAGGCTCCTCCCCCATGGCAGACAGCCAGTCATAAGCAGTGCCCTCCACTTCCTCTCCTGCTTCCTGTGTTAGGCAGTAAGCGGCTGCCCCAGCTCTTCCAGCTTCAGCAACTTCAGCAGCAGCCGCCGCCACTGAGCGCGCTCAGATGACCTCCGCCCACGTGCTCCCGCAGAGTCCCGGGCCGGCGTTTGACCTGCGCCCCCTCCCTGCCCGCGGGGGGTACGCTGCCCAGCGCCGCGGACGGGGCGCGAAAGTCAATAAAGCAGCCGCCGCGCGGAGATGAATACACAGACCCAGAAACGTGAGCCGGGGCCACGGCCAGACGACACGGAAACAAAGCGCTTTTCCGATGCGCCGCGCGACAAGACGGAGCGCTCCGGCCGAGGGCCCGCCGCGGGAAAGCCCTCAATTACCGGCCCTCGCGTTCCGGAGCGCGCTCAGGAGGACGGGCCATTACTCACGGGCCCCGGACTCCTCACACACGCCCGCGCTGCCGAGCCCAAGCGCCTACCGAGAGACGGGCTCTCCCCGCGCGCTAACGGCGCTTAGCCTTTCCGTTAGCTGCGGTCGTGTAGCGGTTCTTATTTACGATGTTTCCTTTAAAGCCGGTGAAAGTTGGCTGAGGAAGCGCGGGCGCGTCTCTGGAGCGGGGCTGGAGCGCGCGCCGGGAGGCGGAGGCGTTCACTGGCGGGACAGCGCCGAGCCGTGGCGTGGGCTCTGGGGAGGAGACTTGCAGCCGCCAGCTGTGCCGTTCACGGGTGGGACTGAAACCCCGCCGCCCGCCAGCGCCGCGCAGAGCGTCCTCTGGGATCCCGCCATTCCGCTGGAGCGCGGCTCAGCGGCCCGCTACGCTCACCCTACCCCTTCACCCCCCCCGCCCCCCCCGCCTGGGACTTAACACGCAGAGGAGAAGCCCTCACACAGCCCGCTCCGCCAGGACCATGAGACAGGCAGCAGCTCCGCCCGTCTCCTGTCAGGTACAAACGCACATCCATTTGAGAAGAAAACAAAAAGGACGGGTGTCACCCTGCTCTCTGTCTGTCTCTCACTCTCTCAGTCTCTCGCTCTCTCACTCAAATTGTCTCGCTCTGTCCATCTCTCGCCCTCTCTGTCTCTTGCTCTGACCTTCAGCCTGTGCAGGCTACCATCACTGCGCGGGACACTCACGGACTCAGGCCATTCTGAGCATGTGGGAATTCTGTCCACCCACAGAGCGCCACACTCCTATGTGGAGAGTCTGTCGTGCTGTCCGTGATCTCCGGTGACCCTCCAACAGTTCATTTCCCTGGCCCCTCCCAGGGGAGATGCTCCGTGGGGGGTGGGGGCAGACCCCCCCGAAGAAAATGATAAATGAGAAAACACACCTGCCGGGTTCCTTTACGTGAAACAACCCAACGGCAACATGCACGATGCACAACACTGAGATCTACACAACTGTGAGCAGCAATTTTACAGCTTCACACCTCCTAATCAAAACATAAGAGGTAGATTCCATTTATGGCCCAACTACCCCAACACTCCCCTGGTTACTCAAACACATCCCCCAATGAGCGCTTGTGCACACTCCATTATTTTCGCACACACACGCGCAAGCACACACGCACACACAAGCATGCACACGCAGGCACGCACGCACAAACACACACATGCATGCACAAGCACACACGCACGCACGTGCACACGCATACACACACATGCGCGGAGGCGCACACACACACACACACACACACACACACAGAACAGACACACACGCAGCGCAAAAACACACACACACACACACACACACACGCACGCACACACAGCGCACACACACAGAACAGACGCACACACAGCACGCGCACACACACATACACAGTGTAAATCTCAGCGGAGTTTCTCGCCATCATCGCTCATTCCACCAAGCAGCCGCAAACAAGGTGCTGAAATATCCCTCCTCTCACGCTCAGTCCCTCCAGCGTAAAAGAGGAGACTCATTCAGATTCCAGTCTGTGCAGCACGCTCCCACTCCAGGGGGATGAGGACCTGTGAGCGCTCAACATCTGTGCAGTCCCGCGCAACATGCTCACATTCCACTTAGCAGCTGAGAACCACGCGCTGTGCAGCTCACAGACCGCAAAAGCTGTAGCTGTGTGACAGCGCCTTCCACGCTGAGCGTCCTCACTGCTAATCAGCACTGCATCCGTACGCGACAAAAGCTACCAGCGCCTGCATACGCTTTACATGTACCGCACACGTGAACGCAATACACACCCTACATACAAGCGTGATAGCACACGTATACGCAGCGTGCGCCCCTGCGCATGGAACAAGCAATGACATCTTGATGGCTGTTACAGTGTGTAAATGAGCAGCTCGTGATGAGGATTAGCGATTAGCCTGTTATTTAAAGATAATGCTCGTACTTGCTTGGATGGTTACTGAAGACGATCGTATCCCAGTGCAGTCATTTCAACCCTCGGCTTACCCCATTATTTCAGGCTGCCGACTGCCGCGCTGCGAGTCTGAGTGTGTGTGACTCAGTGTGTGTGTGTGTGCGTGAGAGCGCTGTGCTGCTCCTCTCTCTCAGGTAATGATGTGCTGCATTTTGCCCCCCCCCCAGGAGACGCGTGGCAGATCGAGTGTGAACCACAGCCGCCATCCATCACCCTGTCCAGCCACGCGCCTCTCTCCTCTTCCCCTCTCCCCTTAACTTCCCCCCTCCATCTCTCCCATTCCCCCTCTCCTCTTCCCCTCTCCCCTCAACTTCCTCCCTCCATCTCTCCCATTCCCCCTCTCCTCTTCCCCTCTCCCACCACAACTTCCCCTCCATCTCCCATTCCCCTCCTCTCCCTCTCTCCCCTTAACTTCCACCCTCCATCTCTCCGATTCCGCCTCTCTCCCCTCAACTTCCTCCCTCCATCTCTCCGATTCCCCCTCTCCTCTTCCCCTCTCTCCCCTCAACTTCCACCCTCCATCTCTCCGATTCCGCCTCGCTCCCCTCAACTTCCTCCCTCCATCTCTCCGATTCCCCCTCTCCTCTTCACTCGCTCTCCATCACTTTCTACCCTTCCTGCCTGATGTCAATCTGCGAAGGCTTTTCATCTCATCAAAAGTCTATTTAATCACCGCTTTGAGTGATGCCTTTCAAGGCAACAGCAGGATCTGTGCTAATGGTAACAGGAAGAGTGCAGAGAAGCCATCCATTAGGAGAGCTGTGGGTAAAGTTTTGACAGACGCTGTTAATGACGAATAGGCGGCAGAGTTTCCTGAAAGGGCTGCTGGGGTGAGGGAGGGTTCCAGGCACAAACGGAGTGCGTCAGTGCGTCGGTTCTGCGTAATTATCACAGAGTCGGCGTTAATGCAGTTATGAAATTTCCCTGATAATGATGACTCCGCTCCAGCGCGTAAACTGGTGTGCTCATTACCGCGTTCACAGCTGTAAAGGGCTATTTTGACTTGCCAGGTTTCTGGGGGAGATGCTGCACTCTGTCACCGCGCCGTTACTCAGTGATTCTTCCATCCCGCTTTTCGTTGCTCTAACTGAAGCCGCGCTGCTGCCAGACCACACATACCAGATGAGTAACCGTAGCGACTGCAATACCATGACGACTGCAACCACCCCACCCTGCTTAATGCCATTAATCGCGTATGCATCACTCTAGCCTCTTTCACACATGGAACTCCCAGGTTAGGTTGTGGTTTTCCCCATTCACAGATAAATCATCTACACAGAAAAATTCAGTGTTGAGCCTGTTCACACATTACATGACCGCTCTGGATGGCTTAGGCAAGGCAGGACGTCTACCCTCCAAAGCAAAGCACAACAAATACTAGCTAATGCTAGGTTATTTCATCTTTAAAGCAGCTAGACATTTCAGTGACAGTCAGCTTCCTTGGAATACATTTTTTTTCTTCTAACACAGCCAATTTGGTAGCCAGCTGGCTAGCAAATACAATGTAGTTTGCCATTACGCTGTCTTGCGCTGCCCTGTTAACATAAACCAGTATGTTAACTCCTGAATCGGAAGTCCAGTAATGTTCTCCAAACTTCATAAAAGCTTTTATGTGAAACCTAGCCAATGTCATAAAACGTAGTAAAATATTTAACATTCACCGTTGCACATTTACCTGTGACCACCGAGCAATAGCCTACCTCGTGTGAATCTAGCCAGCGAAAATGTAGATAATTCCTTGTTTGTTCGGTTCCGATATACATGAACACGGATTCCATCATTTCTATAAAAGTTTTGCAACACTGTTTACACATGAGGGCAGGTGTAAGACTTGGAGCACCACACTGAGGTGTTGATGCAGGAAATTTGAGTCAGTTAAATGCATGGAAAGATCAGGGGTCAGTCAGCTAATGGAGCAGAAGTGACATTTTCTTTAAGGTTTAAGCTTTACATATTTGCTTTATAAATGCCAGGCACATAAAATGGCCACACGGGCACAATTCCTCCCATTACTGAGGAGTCAGTGAACTGCATCTGCACTCCAAATCCCATAATAAATGCCACATCATCTCCCTGCATTTACCCTAAGATTCAAAAGGTGAACCAAGAGAAGAATAATCCATAGCAATCATTTCTGTTCACTGCATTAGCTGCCGCTAGTTAAAGTCTGCAGACTGCTCTGGTACGGCTGTTGTCTATCAGCCTTGAGAGCAGAAATGATCTCAAATGAGTGCACGCAGCTGTGCGATCCAGTTAACTGCTCATTCATAGCCACACAACCTTATCAGAGAGGCATGAATATTGAAAAATCATGCTAGTGTCAAGGAATTTAGCATGGGACTCATGTCTTCATGCAAAAGTAAAGGTAGCCTCCGATGCAGACCAGCTTAACAAAGACAGCAGGAAGACCCCACGGAAAAGCCTCTGGCAGCCAGTGAGGAAACAGCAGGCATGGCCGTTGATAACCGTCACGGTTGTTCACCAGATCCAGCTGGGTGCATCTCCCTGTCACACCGTAAGACCGTAAGCATCGCGCAAACAGGAGTGAAGACAGAGCGCAGCGTAGGCTTAATTCAGTTACGCGTTTGAGGCCCACTCCAGCTCTGGCTCGGCAGCAGCATATAGCCTAGGCAGCAGCTAAGTCAGCCACACAGGGCACGGGGTGAAGCTACAGGCAGTGTGTAAAACGAGCCGCAATCAAAGATTAAAGGGACACTGCACAGCCATCAACACTTCCCTTCATCTGGGGACACGTAAAAGGTCTTAATGGACACATTCCATCAGCAGCACGTCTTTGAGGCCCAGCCCATGTGAAAGCAGACACTGACCTCAGGTGTCGCGTTCGTTTGGCAGCCCTCTGGTTCTGCATGGTGAAAGCCTGGAGGCCTGTGGCCACAGCAATGCGAGGCATGCCTACCTGCCCCACTGCAGGGCTTCCCACGGGCGCTCAACGTGAAGAGGTCTAATCACGTTCGGCTATGCGTTAACGACTCTGTCGCAGACGAAATGCATAAACCAGCTGTGAAATTCAGAGGTCTTCCGTGACCCACGCAGAGGGCGAGTAAAAAGGCAGGAAATTAGTGCCACGTGACCAACCCCATGGGACTGGGGGGGGGGGGGTAAAAAAGATACACCATAGCATTGCAATATTTTCTTCTGCTATACGGTATTGCTACAGCGGTGCCATTAATGCTCAATGCGGAGGCAAAAAACCACCCTCCGCAGAGTGCATTAAAATCACGTAACCACGCGTCTTGTGTATTACCTCATTTTTAACATGGTAACTGGTTAAACAATTTATAAGAGCACTCACTTTCATTACACATGTTCAAAATTAGAGGTCACTAGCAAGAGAGGAGCCGTTTCCCTGGCAATACATGAGGGTCAGACTAATGTCTGGAAAACAACCACTGCAATCCCGTAATAATACGGGAATAAAATAAAACAAGAATTTTCTTCTTTTTTGTCACTTCCTCCCAAATTCATCATGACTTCATGGACACAGCAACAGGAACACAATTCAGGAACTACCAAGGTTTCCTGTACGGATGGATCCTCAACTATTTTGTACAATGGAAAATGGCCATTATTTTACAATGAAAGCACCCCCCTCCAACACAGAAACAAACACACACACGTGCGCACACATGCGCACACACACGCCTCATTGTTTGCGTTGTGGTCTCACTGTTGTTACCATAATAACAACAGAAGTCCCACAGTTAACTTGTTGAGAATTGCTTCCAGTATTGCTTCCAGTAAACATGTATGTCTGGAGTGGTACACAGTGCTGTCCACAGAAGTGCACAAAAGTGCAGGGCCAGTGAAACCAGCTGTACTGAGCTCTGGAGTGCTCAGCGAGTCATGTGCAAGAACACAAGCACAGGCTAACACAGGCAGCCATGGGCACAGTGTACTGAGTGATGACAACAGAAAGAGCAGCACTGCTTTTCTGAGTCATCATTTGCCCTCAGAAAACAAAAAAATAAACAGTAAGCAGCAATGAGAAACATAAATGAATTAACCGGTCTGAGTTTTACTGCAATACTTATAAGAATCAAAACCTGTTTGCCAGTGAGGTTGTTATTAGCAGGTGTACCAAAACGATCAGGCCATAGCAAGTTAGCAAAGTCTAAATATGCCCACTCACTATGTAAGTCACCTATTTGCTGACTTACTGAGTGAGTGTAGTCAAAAAGAATACTTATATAAAACCAAAATTGACATGAATTTGGTCACTCTTAGACACCGATTGAATCAATTAAGTCATCAATAAAAGTCCTGCTATTAAGCATATGAGCTAGGAAGATCTTAAGATCTTAGACTGGTAGGCAGTTTTAAGGGCAACTGATCTTGCAATATAATATTGAAGCACATGTACAAGTTATATGTCACACTTAAATGTGCTTTCTTTTCCATTTCCTTTAAGTAACCGGCAGAAATCATACAACTTCTATTGAAAGTACAGCATTTTTGATGATCCAAACTGATGGGTTGACAAATTTGAGAAATAACCCTTTAAACAGGCACTGATATCAATCTCAAGTACTCCAACAAAGGTCTAGTTAGCTACACCGAACCCACACAACCAAGCTAGGCTATAGAACATAAACCAATAAACAATACAATTAGTGAACCAAGCAGGTTACATGAGCCAACAGGCCCAGTTACAACATGGGAATGCAAGAAAAAAGGAGGAGGGGGAGGGGGAGGCTCATAAATGTGGATCATTTAGCTGAAAGCATGGCACTTCTGTATGCATGACTGGAATACATCAAACACAGAGGACAAGATAGCTAATTAGCGTTCATCATAATAAGATTCTGCTTTCTTATACAAGAACAAAATTGCATTAATCAAAGACTTACCATTTATATCAAATGAGAATATAGCAACCACTTGAGAAGTGTCATGAAATTCCATTCACCATACTAAGAGAATGGGACGGTTGCCAACAGATTTTTGGTAAGGGGCTAAGATAATTGTCACTTCCTGGCATTACTGTAACTGACAACATTTCCCAATTCGGAGTTGAAAGCAATCAGCTGGTTTCTTAAGTAGGCCTACCAGAAGACAAACACTAAAGGAAGACGGCAAAACCAAAAACAACTAACAACTTTCAAAAGCGGTAAACTCCTCTGTGTTTCCCCCAGTGCAGTGTGCGTTAGTAAACACTCATTCGAAAACCACAACAGCAAAAGGTTAATTCGTGGGGCTTTCGGGAAGGATTACACAGTACTGATATTACTCAGTGACATTGCGTCACACAACAAATCAAAATTTTAAACTCTCCAGCTGTGTTTGTACACGTGGTTTTTTTTTTCTGGGGGGCGGGCGTTATTGTAATTGACATATCTGTGATTCTGCTCAGAGGAAGAACTTCATAAAAATGTATCATTTGGAAAGGTTATGTATGCCAATATCACAATCTCTTACAATGCTCTCAAACCAAATTGTGGTTTCTCTAGATCAAATGAAAAAAACATCTAGCCAATCAAGACCTGCTTTGTAGGCAAATCAGGTAAATCAGAAGAGACAATCATATTGCAGGAATACTACCCCTAAAACAGAAAAGTACTTCAACAATCTTTCCAAACTCAAAAAAATCCCCCACGTGCATGTTTTCACTGAAGAGGACAATTACATTATACACAGGGACTCTACTGCAGGAAGACAGTCTCAAACCAACGCCTCGTTAAAAAAATAAATAATAAAGAAATAAAATTGCAATTAAGAAAATGATTTGCAAAAAATAGGGGTGGATCCCTCGTTGTGGAAAAGTGGTCTACAATCAACAAGTGTGCCATTGAAAATATGAAATTTTTCATATTCATATATTTTGAATGACAGGTAGCTCATTTATGAATTGCAAAGTGCTAGATGTGAATAATTCAAGGCAAAGAAAATCTGAACAGTTTGCAAAATTTAGACCCCATGTAGTCAAGGAAATACACAAATGAAATGCCTTAACTCAAATTTGAGCCACACCGCACTTAATTTGTGAAAAAAACTGACAATCCATACATGTTTTTTCTTCTGTTCTTTGTTTCACTCAGAATACCATCCTTTGCTTCATCTATTTAACACGTTCTCTGCTGCTCAGTTGTAGTGCTTGAGCGTTTCTTTGTGTGCAAGTGGCACTGAAAACAGTGAGTGCAACAGTAGTCAAGGAAACAAGTTCAATAATCGGCATCACTATTTGAAGTGGCCATGCATATGGCACATATAGTCAACTGATCAGAGTCAAGGGACGACGTGGTCTAGCCTCGTTTTTTCAATAGCAAATAATGCTATTTTTAGTAGGAATTTGTATTAGGCTAGGTTTTGGAATGAAACATCGAATACCTTCATTTGAGCCAATAATACATATGAGCCTATATGACTTGCAAATTGAGTGCACATTCTAGCTGTACGTGGTACCCAATCGCAAAAATATAACATTAGAGATGCAAGCGTCGCTGCTGGACAGTGCGCTTGTTAAATTACCTCATAATAAAGAGATTTTACCCCATGAAAGCAAGATAGGATAGCGCTGGTTTACAAGCCATAATGTTACAGCTTAGCTATTGCATATATAAATTTAAAGGTCATTCGGCAGCAAAGATGCGATTTTCGCATTACACCATATGTACTATATTGTTGTTAGCAGAACCCTGAAACAAAATGATCCCTACTCTGGGCAAATAAACGGCATTGAAATCTCTAGCTAACTCGCCAGTCAGCTTTATGGCATTGCGTCTAGCCACACCGGAGACGCAGTCGGCGAGTAACGCTGGCTAATGCAACGTTAGCTCACCGACTTGCTACCTGTAGAGATAATAAAATATTGCTGCCAAGCTTGACATCTCGTTAATTTGTACTACGGTCGTTGCTGACTTGATTATGCATAACACATCAGCAAGTCGGTTAGCAAGATAGCTACCAAGCTAAATGTCTGCAATCTCGTAAATCAACAAGTCATAATCTCACATTGCTTTAGTAAAGCTTACTGCGTTACCTAGACAGAATCGTTAGCAACGTAGCTAGTTAGGTGACCAGCTGGTCAACATTAGCGAGAGCAAACTGCTGGGAAAAACAAGCATGCGGGAAAAAGACGAACAAACCATTTCCTAAAAGCGAAGTAAAAAGCCATACCTTGTCGATGTGCCCTTCCGCACATCACAGATGCTGCATTTGAAGGCTTCGGCACTGTTTCTGAAGGTGCAGACACTACAATCCCAAAAGCCGTCGTCTGCCGTGGGTTTGGCTTGTCTTTTTGGCCTTAAGAATTTAACAAAATAATGATCAAAACAGCGTTTACTGCATTCACACCTAATCATAGCCCCAGTAAAATACACATCGTGAATCCACAGAGATGAGCTGTCAGAGGAAAACATCGAATTAGCAAGACAGTCAAATTAGCTATGTAGCTAGCTGGCTAGCTATCTCGCGACCAAGCTGGCAAACCAATAGCTGGGTTTTCTCGGTTACCCTCACTAGGCTAGCTAAGCCACCTACCCATGTCCATTTAATAAAGACGTTCGTCGTCGAACGTCGAAAATGTCCATTCCACACTGGACTTTAATCGAGCTATTCTATGACCAAACTGCACTTCCGAAAAGAGCCAGGCGTATCCCCAGTAAATTTCCCTTTGTCTGAAAGTGAGTCGAGAGTAGAGAGAGAGCAAGGCAAGCCGCCATAGCTGCACTGTTCTAGCCCTGGCTAGAAACTGGAAAGGGAGAAACACTCCTCGAGAAAGCATCCGAATATCACCCCCAAAACGGCACGGAATCCTTCCATAATTTCCATTAATTGGCAAAAAACGATCTGAGCTAGACGGGTTCAGTACCTGCTTGGGCTTTTCTTGTCGCCCATGATGAAAAATGTCTTCCAAAAGAAGAAAAAGGTTTCTGTAATTAATAGTAGACTAACTGTTACAGCTTGTGTGGAGGATCCAGATAGAACCGCTGCTAAAGCTGCCTGGCAAGCTCACATTCACTGACCGACTCGAGGCAGGGCAAGGCGACTGCGCACGTGACTCCAGTTGTCCTATCACCGCTCGCCTCGGTTTAAAAGTCTTGCTGAAATACAAAAGCGAAAACGGTAGGCTATCAAGTTATATGCCGAGCTGCTTGTATGACGGTAACATTAAGGAGACATTAAATAGCTAACATTACCTTTAACCAAGGAAAGAAAATATATAATAATAAATTCCAGTTCTGGTCCGGTGTCATAATTTCGTTGAGACGATCTGCTTGCCAACAAGCAACAGATTATTCAATGCAGTCTCACATATTAATCGGGATGGGAGTGAGGTCATTTTGGGACACGCGGCTGAACATTTCCTAAATTTGTCGTTAACTTTTATACCAGAAAGAAACACGTTAGAATAAAGCAACGATCCCATAACATGTATTCCGTTTCAAGTCTAAACAATACATCTCAATTGATGAGGGTCATTTTCAGCACCGACGTCCAAGACACGGATTTTATTTGCCTGTCATCGGCGCATTCCTCATTCACCTGGACGGTGCATGACAAACGAAGAGAAAAAAACACAGTAGCCTATTGACAGCCATAGTCCCCGAGGTAGACCTATAATAACGCGAGCCAATTATTTAGTTAATAGTGAGCTCATAAACTAGTAATTCACGTATTAGTCTACATGGAATGTTTGCATACTTGGCTTTAAAGTGAAGCATCTCTTAATCTGTTATGATCTACTGTATGCCCTGTGTATGTATGCAATGTCTTTAGAAAGCACAACGATGTATATACTGTATGAATCACATCAATATTATTACAGTGTGCTGTAGGACATTGCACTGAAACACATAGGAGCGGGGTGCCCTCATACACCATACATGTTTTGTTTTTGTTTTTTTCACGAACGGCACCTTGTTACTTAAGAAGTACAACCCATTGGGGCTTTTGCTGAAAATGCAATGTAATACAAATTGATTGTTTTTTTTTCTTCTGTTTCAACCATGATTCAGACCAACATTAAAAAATTAAACCAGAGAAACAATTCACAATTACTGCAAATATTTAATATGTAATTACAAATGTGCATAATTATTTTAAAAAAATACTGATGACATTTTGAAATTAAAATATCTAAAAAGCAAAACTGCATGCTAAATTAACAGTTAAGTAAGCAGTTCCTTTGATATTTGATTAATTTATTCATTTATTTTGGAATTTTATAGTGTACTCTTTGCTTTATCTTTTATCCTACATATATACACGGACAGGTGACAAATTAAAGAAAAAACTTGAATAAATGAGTGGAGAAACCTAATACAAAGTTATTCCGAGTGATCACCTTTATCCCATGATGAAACATTTCTATCCTGATGGGAGTGTTCTCTTCCAGAATGACAATACCCCCATCCACTGGGCACAAAGGGGTTACTGATTAGTTTGATGAGTATGAAAATGATGTGAATCATATGCTATGGCATTTGCATTCACCAGATCTCAACTCAGTTGAACACCTATGGGAGATTTTGGACCGTCATCAAATGAGGGAATATCTTTTAGAAGAATGATGTTCCATCCCTACAGTGGAGTTACAGAGAGACTTGTAGAATCTATGCCAAGGTGCATTGAAGCTGTTCTGGTGGCTCATGGTGGCCCAACACCTTACTAAGACACCTGTTTGCATATGCCTACCAGCTTTTCAATGATGTGAAAAAAAAACTGTGGAAAAATGTTGTCCACTTTTCCACAAAAAAAAATAAAAAAAATAAAATGAAAAGAAGCAAGCAAGGTAACTGTGGTGCTTCTGTGAACAGAGCTATTAACAATCACAAGTGCTGCGAGGGCACCTTCTCTGAACCATCAAGAGGATAAGACCTTGAGGTTCAATTACTATTGAGGTCTGAAGACGAGTGGCAATTTTCCCTTTCACAAAACCAGCTTTTCATTGAAGCTATCCATGGACTTTATTTTTAAGATGAATGATGAAGTGGCCAATGGTAGACTAATGGAGAGAAACATCAGCAGAGGCAATACATTTAATATTTTTATGGTGTAAATATATAAAATAACATAAACAATATTACATTTTAAAAAAAAAGAAAATTAATTTAAATTTAAATTCAGTGTAAAATATTTCAAGTGAACATAGTCAAGAAAATGGAAAATATTGGGGGAATTGTTGGCTGTTCCCTCTGAAGCCTTCCTCTATTCCAGACAAGGCTCACCCTATGAGAGGCGAAGCCTAAATCAGGCAAGCCATTAACACGTTCTCATAATTCTAAGTACTATTGTGCATTTTTTTCTGCTCCACTAAGTAGCACATTTTGGCCTCAAGCTAAAAAGACCTCCATATTACATTTTAGGCACTTTTTTCTTACTTAAAATCCACTATTATTTGTCAAAAATGGAACCCCAAAGCATTTGCCTCCCAAACATACTTTTGTTAAAAGTTATTTTGTCAGTCTGTGAACTCAATGTTACTGCCTCCAAACCCCCCCCCCCCCAAAAAAAAAAAAACCATTCAATTAATTTACCTTGACATTTGCACACACAACGGTAACATTGATATATTTAAGCTCATGCATCAAATGTATCAGATATGCTCTCAGGTTGAATTGTTTTTTACCCTCTTGATGAGAACAGTATGCATCAGTTATTATTTATATCTTTGTTTTAAGAGAATTCAAGCTAAAATCTTCAGGCACAAAATTTGAAAATCAGAGCTGCAATGTCACAGTGCATTGTAATCCCAGTTAAAAGGACTTTATCGGAGGAATTATCAGAGATAAATATAAATGTTAAGCAAGAATTGCAAATACCATACCTAGACAAATAGCTCTTAAAAGAGAATATAAATTAGATTGAGATAGAAGTTAGGAATCCTTAAGCACACTCCCCTTTGGTTCAGTTAATAAAATCTACCTCAACTAAATTTTGATATTGCAAGAGCATGCTCTATGATTGGCAAGTTGCCAAGTTGTCATTGACAAATTGTATTGTTAAAGTGGCTTATACTCTCCTCACTAACTGACTTTTATAAGTCAGTAAATAGTGCTGATTTTTTTCAAAGTGAAGCATACTTTAAAAAATTGTTCCAGATAAGAGACATCAGAATGTGACAGGGCTTAAGATTCAACAGCTAAACAAAGCTGAGGCCTCTTTTCTCTGTAATTGTTAGCTTTGAGACTGAAACACTCCCAACTCCGTACCCTAGCTTAAATGACATAATGACTAATAAAACAAAGTCTGTCAATAAATCAACTCAGTTCCTCTGTTAGCACAATTGCCCATCCATTATTTCCTCTTTTTTTAAGTCCACCAGGGAGAGACTGGTTTTGAGTGAATTTCTCTTTCATAACTTTTTATCACATGAAGTGTCCTGATTACACATTATTATTTAAAAAAGATTTGAACTTCTCCATCATGTAAGGAGAATCTTAAAAAAGGATGTGCGAGTCCTGAATGAAAATGAACAACAGCATTTTATATTCACTTTAGCAGTCACTGTTATTCAAATATTCCAATGCATAGGCATGGCAACTGGCCATCCCTGTAAATGTCTGGTCTAGTGAGGAATGTGTAGGAAACCAAAATGTAAAGTGTGTTGCACTTTACATTTTTTCAATGCAGAAATAAAAATCAAATGCATTTTACAGCAGTAAATTATCATTGTAAGTTAAGAATAATTTAACATTATTCAACCATTGCCATGTTGTGAACCCAGACATTTATACTGTATTATATACCAATCCAAATCATTTTGGCATTTAAAACTATTTGAAATTAATATCTCAGATAAACTAAATGCTTTTTTTGCACCTCATATGATTACTTATCACGTATTTTTAGATCATTTTAGGGGCGGGGGGAGTAACAGAAACAGTGGCAGTAGAAGGGGGGAGTAACAGAGACAGAGGCAGCAGGAGAGGGGAGTAATAGAGACAGAGGCAGTAGGAGAGGGGAGTAACAGAGACAGAGGCAGTAGAAGAGGGGAGTAATAGAGACAGAGGCAGCAGGAGAGGGGAGTAACAGACACAGGCAGTAGGAGAGGGGGAGTAATAGAGACAGGCAGTAGGAGAGGGGGGAGTAACAGAGACAGAGGCAGCAGGAGAGGGGAGTAACAGAGACAGAGGCAGCAGGAGAGGGGAGTAACAGAGACAGAGGCAGTAGGAGAGGGGAGTAACAGAGACAGAGGCAGCAGGAGAGGGGAGTAACAGAGACAGAGGCAGCAGGAGAGGGGAGTAATAGAGACAGAGGCAGTAGGAGAGGGGGAAGTAATAGAGACAGAGGCAGCAGGAGAGGGGAGTAACAGACACAGGCAGTAGGAGAGGGGAGTAGCAGACACAGAGGCAGTAGGAGAGGGGAGTAACAGAGACAGAGACAGTAGGGGAGGGGGGAGTAATAGAGACAGGCAGTAGGAGAGGGGAGTAACAGAGACAGAGGTAGTAGAAGAGGGGAGTAATAGAGACAGAGGCAGTAGGAGAGGGGAGTAACAGAGACAGAGGCAGCAGGAGAGGGGAGTAGCAGACACAGAGGCAGTAGGAGAGGGGAGTAACAGACACAGGCAGTAGGAGAGGGGAGTAACAGACACAGGCAGTAGGAGAGGGGAGTAACAGACACAGGCAGTAGGAGAGGGGAGTAAAAGAGACAGAGGCAGTGAGAGAGGGGGGAGTAATAGAGACAGGCAGTAGGAGAGGGTGGAGTAACAGACAGAGGCAGTAGAAGAGCGGGGAGTAACAGAGACAGAGGCAGTGAGAGAGGCAGTGTTAACAGAGAGAGAGAGAGAGAGACAATCAGAGAGGCAGAGAGAATAATGAAGACGTTTCCTGGCTCAGGAACAGATCTGCAAGCCTACTATAAGTGAAGCTACTGATTAATTAGAATCTTTCAAGCAGCTCCCTGATGAGGTCCCAGATCAATAAAACACTGTCACACCACACAAACAAAGACAGAATAATGCCCAAATGGACCCTTTTCTCTCTTTGCTTTATGATGCTGGCACAATGAAGCCCCCCCCCCCCCCCTTATTCTTATTTTAAATATATCTTGCTCTGCTGATGAAAGCCAGATACTTGTCTCAGCACATGTTTGCTGTCAGTAATAGCTGAAAGTGATCTGTCTTGCCTGACCTCTCACTTACGCAGGTCGAGCAGGGGTTGTATTCTGGTTTGTTTGTTGATGTCTTGTTTCTGGACATGCAGCTGTTTGACTGGGGGCACATTCTCAGTTATTGACATGTTGTTCAGGGCAATGGGAGCATTTTGCTTGTCACTAAAAGCAAGCAAACAGCAAGCACAAGGAGAGATGATCAGGATTGCATTTTTGAAGATAGGTGGCAACAATTGTGCTGACTGTATCACTTTTTCCCTTTGGTTCCCTATGTCCCCTTTTCAAAAACGGATACTATGGCTAAATGCCTCGGATGGAGACAATCCTGACGAACCTGCCCTTGGTGGCTCGCCATCCATATTGATTTCCCATTTAAAACATGTGCATGCAGACAGACTGGCACACAAATACTTGCATACGCATGCACGCATGCGAGCATACTAGCACAGAAGCACATGTACCTCAATTTGCATCACAATGCCGTTCTGAGAATGGGACCTGGGAGTGGGTGTAAAGGAGTTAAGCTGAGGTCGCAACCTCAGGGAGTTTGGTGGTGAGAAATGTCCTTAAATGTCTGGGGAAAACGAAATGGAGCGAGAGAGAAAGAGAGAGAGAGAGAGAGAGAGTGTGAAAGAGAGGGGAGGGGGTAAAGATGTGGCTTCCTCCAACAGGGGAATGTCTCCCTGCCTGTTCCTGTTTAGAGAGCCTGCTTACAGTCGGTGCGCCGGAGCTGTGGTGCTGGCAGGAAACCAGCTGCAGCTTACGCACTGACGAGTGAGCAGCGATAAGGAGAGGCAAGGGAAGGCTTGCCAAATCCTCAGGAAGGGAGATTATTCTGCGAAGTGCTGGCAAGCTGTGTGTGCGCGCGTGAGTGAGCGTGTGCATGTTTTTGTGTATGGGCGTGTGTGTGTGTGCGTGGTGTGTGTGTGCCTGTGCACGCGCGTGCGTGCGGGTGTGTGGCTGGCTCCACCAGTTTGCACAGCAGTTGGGAAAGATTGTGTGCACCCGTGTGATTACAGAGCCGACCTCACACAAGGCAGCTGACACCAATCCCAGCAGGGTGAGTGCACAAAACGCACAGGAACCAGCCAGCCTTTCGGTTTGTAACACTGCATAAAAATTACAAAGCCAGGTGGGGAGAGCATTTAATGCTGCTTTTGCCAAAAGATGGCATTAAATGTGATTATCTATTTATTTGTGTTGCACTACTAATCCAAGGTAACTCATATTGCTTGTCATATTTCATGATGCACAGTCTGAAAAGCATGTACATAGCTTACTGAATCGATGGAGGCCAAGTGATGTGCACAAAGGGAAAAAAATTGCTGGCCCATCTATGATGCAATATTTTCTCAGAGCATGTTTTTTTTTATGGTGAGGCATGACCACTTGTCAACAGTTTATAAATTTCACAGAAACACGCAGAACTGAAACGCCGACAACAGCACACCACAGTGATGTATTTCTGTTCAACATACCTACGCGACTGCTTTCTCTCAGCTGTGAAATGACTGGATAGGAGGCTCCAGTTTTCTTCAGCGTTCTTATACAGTAATTCCCACAAAAGCAGACAATCCCCTGGATTATAAATCATGGCCTCGGGGGGGAAGGTTTCAGCCAAGTATGGATTATGTTTATGGTGTGGTTAGAGTGGATCCAGCTGTTGCAAAGCACAGTTTTGAAGAGGTACAGTCAATGGTGCCAATTAGGGCATTGACAAAGGTTTCACAAACACTCTGTCAATCAATACACCCCCCCCCCCCCCATCAACCTATTCACACAAATGAGAGCGTTACATTCAAGCATGCTTGCGCAGTAAGATGTCCAGTGTTAATTCAACTCTTAACAGTGCACACACGGATCCAGCTGGGACCATAATGCTCTCTGTAAGAGCTGATTCTGCACTGAATATCTTTCTGTGTAGGGCAGGAGGCTGTTACTTGTTGCTGCTCTGTCCGCATTCCAGGAATGGCTCTGGTGTGGTTCATCTGTTCCGAGGGCGGCTGGAACCCCTCCGGCTGGGTTCCGAAGGGTCTGCAGCGTCTCCCTGGGATCAGCTGCCCTCTGGATAAAGACGTTCCCCCACATGCGGGCCCTGCTGCGCACGCTCTGCGCGCATGACGGCCAAATGGAGCTATCAGAAAACACATCCATCACACTCGGCGGTGGGTGGAGTAAGTGACCTTGACGCAGGCTTTACGCTCCATTCCAGATACCCTTGGGCTCCATTATAGAGAGATTTAAAACTGCCTGAGAGTAGACAGGCTTCACGTTAGATTGTTACAATACAGTGCGATAAATGGACACAGCATTTAGAGGATGCATAGGAAAAGGGAGACAGTAGACTGGAAAGCAGAGAGAGCGTGAGAGAAAGAGAGAGAGAGAGAGACAGAGAGAGAGAGAGAGAGAAGTGTAATAAGAGAGTAACCCAGGAAGAAGAGGAGTCTCCAAGAATACAATATCACAGCAGGCATCGAACGTGAGTTGTCAGTGTAAGCTGCGGATCTGCAGGAAATACATTCAAAAGAAGCAAAATGATACGGGCCGACCCCTGATTAAACCGTGAGAGACATGCCGCTCTCCCGCCTTTCTCTCAGGAGTTTTTAACACAGGGCAAAGCAGAGAGAACAGAAAGATAAGATGGTGTGGGAGTGGAGGAGGACGGCAGAGGGAATTGAAGGGGAGTGGGAAGAGGGAGAGGGAGAGGGGCAAGAGAAGGGGGGTTCAAGAGGAGCTGGAGTGGGAGCTTGGAAACACATCAGAAAGACTATATTCAATTCCCTCTCAAAGGCAACACAGTAACATGGCATGTGGGGAAGAATACTATAGTTTTGAGTTACTGATGTATAGAGCACAAAGCTGTTTTTAAGCAAAATTAACCAGCTTGAATGGGGTGCATGAATATGGATCAGTCTAACAGAACAAAGTGTCTCGATGATGTGTGAATGCGCACATTGCTTTCCCTGCACTTGACACACTTGAAGGGGAACTCTAATTACAGAAACTGCGGAGTGATTCATCACAAACCAGTATGCCTGTCGTGAGAGTATAGAGACAGGCAGCGGATGAAGAGGCCAACCGACTTCATTCAGCTTCAATTCAACAGAGCATTTCCACATGTAGATAAATTCTCATGAAAAAAAAATAAAAAATTCAACACAGGAGCAGAGAGTGATGTCTACCACTGCTCCAGAAACATCTGTGCAAACCCAATGACATTTTTGTAAATAAAATACCTGGGATAACAGTGAGCAGCAGTATAACGCACCTTCAAAATGTTTCCGTTCTCCCGTAAAGATGTACCTCACTTGTAAGATACTTGGATAGTGACTCTCTGCAATTATTAATCGTTTGAATTAACTTGCTGTCAAGGTTTTGCATCATTTTCAACACACGGGTGGATTACAAAATGATGGTTATGGGAGGGTGAGGCTTCAGACCTGGTTATGGGCGGAGTTACTATGTGCTCATCAGTCTCTGATTGGTTTGAACCAAGTGCATTTTGCTTCTCATAATGAAATACTTTGATTGGTAAATTTCAGTCAAGGACAATTACTGATACAAAATGAAATTGAAAGGAAAAAAGAGGGTAAAAACAACAGATTGAAAGAACAAGGTAAATATAAGCAACACTGTTTTTTAAACAAAGAAAAAACCTACCAGTAGTGTGAATCAGGAAATAAAAAATTATGAAGCATTCCATTTATTGGCCTAATGTCAACTAAAGAAAAACTGCAAGACAACAAAAATGTTATTTTTTAGGGGAGCAATCACAATGTTATCAGCTATTACCTTGAAAATCACACTAGCACTGCATTCCACAAAACAATGTTATACAGAATCAATCAAGCAAATAATAATAAAAAAACTAGTTTCTTTTCACACTGTTCTCTATCTGTTCTCAATGGGAGATGGCTGAACTCGCCTGGGGGTTGTGTGGAATAATGTAAGCCCTCTCTTTTCCTTGAACTGCTCACTGGGAATTTTCTAACATGAATTTAACATAAACCCCTAAATACACCCCGATTTATTTGTCTGAGTGCAGGATACAATAGCAGCCTGGCTTAGGAGAAAAACTCTGTCAATCTCATTTATGTCTGACATGTAGGCTGCTTTGACTTCTCATAGACTGGGGCACATCAAACTTAGGCAACCCCACAGAATAGTGAAGAAATCAAACCCCTTTACAGTACCCCTCCAGATGTATTCTAAAACCTTAAAAAATATTCTATATTGAATAATAATTTATGGTTTTTCCACCAAATAATGTTTAATAAACTACTGAAAATAGCTTAGTAGCATCTGTACACCTTCACCCTCACTGAGAATGCCAGAATCTGCAAATTGGCATTTTTGCAGCTGTGGTCCTGGGATATATAATAAGCATGGCATCTGGATTCAAAATCAATTTCTTTGCAAAACCTATCGACTTCTGCATGAGGTTCTGGAAGCAGTCATCTGTAAAATGTGCATTACAAACATGGATTCCCGCTATGCAGTCAGGTACATCCAAACGATTTTTATTAACAAATCCCACCCATTTTGTTGTAGAATGGGCTCCTTTGGTAACAAATGTAACACAGTTTGTACCTCTGGAACGCATCCTAAAACTGTGCTGATGCAAACATCAATCTGTATAGTGAAAGTCATGCTTCCAAGAGGAGTTAACCATTAAAAAAAACACATTTTTGAGCGGGAGGGTTCTTTAAAACCAGTGGGAGCAACTCAAGACCGAAACACCCATACACAAGCTGAGAGTATCTTTAAATCATTCAGTTCAGTGAGGTTTGGTTTATGGCTCTACTTGTATTCCCTGGGGTTCAAGGGGCCATGTTGTCTGCACTCTTGGTGGCCAGTTCCAGCAGAGGTGATTGATATGTCCCAGCATTGGAAGATCAAAGCTCAGGCCCCGGGAGACCATTCACATACAAACATAACTATCCAGAACCGTGCTAACCCAGACTACTCCACGCTACGCTCTTCCAAGTCCAACATCATCAATCCAGATGCGCAACTTTCAGTTGTAGAATTTGTGAATGATTCCCCTCTGTCTTATTTATAGATAAGTCAGGGACAGAAATTGCTGGCTTTCAAATGAGCAAAGGCTGCGCTGCGTGACACCACATGACTGTTTCAACAAGTGGCAGCGCAAAAGGAATAATAATCATAGTGATAAGAATAATTAAAATATGTCATGTCTACCCTCGCATGAAAAATGGCCCCTTAATGACACCCACAGGGACCTGGGCATGTAGAGACCTGGCTAACAAGGCACATCTGTAATGAGACCATTGGATCTAACAGTGTTACCCGTGGGGGCACCTGACCACTGCTATTATGGGTTCAGGGATTTGTGGAGAACTGGAAGATGAGAGGGAGGAGAAATATGAAAATATCAGTTCTGCACTATCAGTAAAAATAGATTACCAGCAGAGTTTCTGTACAGCCAGACCTGGATCAAATATTCATTTTGAACTCTTCAGATGCAAGTAAAATGCAGTCCTATGGATGCCTATTACTTTTAAAAAATGTATAACTGCATGAAATGAGATATTTACTTTGAATATTGCTTCTTTCTCATAATAAGCCAGTAATTTATCTGTGTCTATGTGAAGTATTTTTAATTATTTGACCGAGGTCTGTGTGTAACATGCTTTGCACTCATTTTTTTAATGAGGATCAGACATAAATTGTCAGACACCAGTGGATGAAGGACACTCTTGATCAGTTTGCCTCAAAAGTGTTGGAAGCCAGGATTTGTAGAGTGCAAAACATCCTCTTTATGTTTTTAGGAAGAAATACAGTTTTTATGAACTTGACTTAAGTAGAATGGACAAGTTGGCCTGTCTTAACAAGCTCCGTCCGGTTGGTTTAATTTAGTAAACAGGCTCCTTCGCAATTTGGATGGACAGCTAGGCAAGATCACTAGCTGTGACACAGCTGGCTGTTGTTTAGCATAGCTGAGATCAGGGAAGGAATGCGTTTATTTTGAAAAAGCACAAAGTGAAAGTGCAGCTTTACTTAACATCCAACCCTGCTTCTTACAAAATGGCTTCCCACCCCTGTCGCATACCTACATTTAACCCACGTAAATTTTAATTACCATTAAATCTTCTACTAGCTGCTAGCCTTGGTTCCCGCTCTCACACACACAACGAGGCACACAATGTTTGAACATGGCTGCCGACAGGTTTTCACATGGTGAGAAATGGCCAGGGGAGCCTGGGGGAGATGTGGCCAGGCTGCTGGAGTGAGACGCTGCACAGTAAACATGCGTCCAGGGCAGACCACGTGTCACACAATGATCCATGTAACTGCCAGGGAAATCCCACACAGACGCTTTGTGTTCCAGTGAAGCACACATCCGTTTAAAACATGTGGGGATGGCCCTGGGCCAAGTATTTTTCTGACCTGATCACCACAACCCAGATTAATCACCGTAAAATAATGAGTGTAAAATGATTGCTCAATTAATCTCTGATTTACTCTGTATCAAATATTAACACAACTTAACAGATGTTCCATGTCACAGGTAATGATTGAAATTGAGCAAATTTGCACCCATTTTCTTTGTTTCATGCATCAAATCTATTCACACACATACGCACACACACTTTTAATTTATGAACATTTCATTCCATTTGGAGAGGACAGCAATGACAACTAATTTGTATGCATGAATGTTACCTTACTGCTTAGCAAAGGATTTCCTTTAAAAAATGATGTTTGTGAAATTCTCAGGTGGTGCATCCAGCACTGGCTCTCAGCATAGTGTTAAGCCCCCAACGTCTGGAATGGGGTCCTGGCTGTCTCGCAGTCGTGTGTAATTGGTCATAACATCACCCAGGGCATGTTTCATCTCACTGTACAATAGCGACTCTTCTGCTCGATTAGCTGGCTGCTGTCAGTGTCAGCTGTGCAAGTCATGCTATCCTCCAGCACAACAACATTCTGGCTCAGTAAGTTGCAATGTGAAAAATGGAGCGTGCACTAGCGTATACCGTCCCCAAACAGAAGGTGGCTGTTTCCATGATCTAGCAGGTCTACAATTATGACTCAGCACTGCAAAACAGAAAACGAAGAAAAAACAAGGATGCTTTTGCCACACAGAACACAGACCTTGTCATTGTGTTGTGTTCATCATTAGTGCCTAGCGAAGCAGCAGGCCAACTGAATGGAAGGGGAAATCTGGCCAGTTCCTAATTTGTTCTTTTTCATGTTTCTCTGCTATCACAGGCAACAGTGGTTGTTTTCCACAGATTTCCCAGCTAAAGGCACAGCCATTACATCTCCACATTCTCTGATTTTAGAAAGGCAGTTTTCCAAGTTTTAATACCGAGGCCATCTTGGAGTGATGTCACAATGAATCCTGGCAACTGACAGGCATGACACCATGCTAATCCTACAGTAAACCTCTGCATATGTTATATTTTTGAGCTGATTACTAGAGGCTCAGTTGACTTAGTTCATCAAGTGAAACAACGTTTTGGTATCATTCATGACTGACATATTATTACTTAGACCCACATAGACCCAATGGGTCCTCTGAATCTGTAACACATTTTAAATTAATTTAAGTTTATTCTTGCTTTTTTCTTGGAAGATTTAATGTATTCACCGCTACTTATTCACTACCTTCAGCTAAGCATTGGAATTTTGTTCAAATAAATTATGCATTTTTTTTATTGAATACTACAGGGCTTCCATCTATCAGGTCCAACTCAATTTTTTCATCACCTATCCAAATGTTTTCTAACACAAACAAACAATTTGCATACATTTCCATCCCAGTTAAGAAATGTTCAATAATAAATGTCATACCCCCAAAGTGCTGAATCTCAGTATCCCAAAATGCACTGTATAGTACCCAAAGTGTTCATTACAACTGTGTTTGGCTTAGGAACCTTGTAAGAATCATCAGCATTGTACATGTAGAATATTGCCAGATAGGTTCAGTAATCTCCTATACTCTTCCAACTACCATATTGCATTACCTAATCAAGTCCTGGTAACCACTGAGTCCAGAGTCCAAGACTTGTTTTTCCAGCCTAATATAGTCATTGGTTTTGCAGTTTTGCAATTCAAAATGTTGACTCTGCAGTCTATTGCAAGGAAGCAACATTTTGTTGGAGGGAGTCTCATTGATTATGTGTCAAAAGCAGATGAGTTCACATTGAGCTTTCACAATCAGGGATCTGACATATGACTGTAGTGTGTGCTACTTGAGCCCCGGTGCGAAATCCGTCCCCTTTCAAACTGGCGAGCTGGCCCAGGACTGCTGTTCTGTGGCAGCAGAAGGCTCAGACCACAGCAGCACAAACAGTTGCCGTCAGCATGCAGCCCCACGACGGCTCATCGGTATGCATACCTCTGCAGTGCATCTCCATCTCACACCTTCAGCTGCGCAGACCAGCACTGAGGCCACAGCCAAACAGCGCTGGCTGGTCTTCCGGCTCTTCCGCACATCACTGCCAAGCCAGTGTCATTATTTATTTTCCCACTAGGCTATAGTAGGCATTGTAGATTCCAGTTCAAGTCTTTGTTTCAAGAGGTCATCACAAATCAATAAAAATTTTTTGTCATCCAACATAAGTAATTTTTGGTTATATTTGAAATAAACCACCTGAGCCTTTTTAAACTGGGGTGATGCTGATGCAGACAAAAGGTCTACTGAACCTGGATTTGTAGACTACAAATACAAAATGTAGTTACCTACTAGTCTGACGTCTACTAGTCTGAAGGTTAAACAGAAGTAGTGACATCTGAGTTTTGTGACATCGATAGCAGTATACCGCATGTAACTGGTTAAACTAATGATAAGCAACAGCTACTCTGCCAAGGAATTAATTTCAATAAGTGCTAAGAGTTCCGCTGGTAATAATTTTATTATATATTTTTAATGAAATGAACAAGCCACTTAACAAACCATTGTCAAAGTCTTAAAATGGGTCAAAGCAAGCCGGATAATTAGTGCTTCTCTTAAGAATCACTTACATGCAGAGAAATGTGCAATGCAGCTACTAATAAGAGATGCAATCACAGATGTGAACATAAGTGGTTCACCACCAGTGAATACCAAAGGATTAAAACAGAGAGGTCAGAGATTCAATAAAATCTTCTCTTGAGGACTTCTGTCTGACATTATTAGAATTTCTTTCCAGAATCAAAGGTTGTCAAGTCAAACACAGTGACAGCTCCGTGTCTTGTACAGACATCCGCAGCACAGGCACATTTAATCATCAACAGGCATCATCATGCTTCTTCTAAAGGTCAGCCGCGCTAAACGCTCCACAAAGGTTCAAAAGCTGGCGTCCTCCGAGTCAGGGTAATAGATTCAGTAACCTTATCGCGGTTTATGTAAGAATTGATTGGCCGGTGCGGCTCTCCCCCTGCAAAGCATTCAGAACAAGCAGATGGGTTTTATTACCCATTTACATCTCTTATCTCATTTGACATAGTTTCCAGAGCCTGACGCACTGCGAACGCTTCGGGGGGGAAGCGTTTGGAGTAATGCCCTCTCGCTGCGCTCGGACCGACAGAAATGCTTTAGCCTGCATGCAGCCAGGCCTGCACGGCCCCGCGCACTCGTTGACGTTCAGTTCTCCCGCTCCGGCATGCCGAAGTAGCACCGGCGTCGGAGGCTTTTGAAGTGAGGAGGGGGCGGCCCGTAGACTCTCTCAAAGAGACAAAGGAATGCGGGCGGGGTTGAGGCGGCATTTCGGAGCATGCCAATGAAGAGCCACCCGCGAAGGCGCCGCGCGGAGCGACGTGATGTGAGGAGGAGAGACAGGGTGGGAATCCAGCATCCCACCTCCCCGACCCCCCACCCCACCCCCTCCGTGTTTGTGCCCAGTCCACTGGGACTCTGCGCCCTGAAGTTGGGCTTTATGGCTTTAGGCAGAGCCGGGATGAGCTGACGTTCTGACAGCCACGGTGCTAGGTCTCAGCGGGAGACTTGCTTTGTATAAACATCACCTCAGGGGGCTGGGGAAAGAGGGAGGGACACAGAAAGTGAGAGTGAAAAAGAGAAAGAGAGACGGGAGAGAGGCAGAGAGAAAGAGTGGCTCCGTGCGAGCGCTACAGCTGATGCAGTCTGCGGGCAGAGAGGAGAGAGGGGGGGGCTCGCGCCTGCAGAAGGCACGGGGACAGCCTGTTCGGAGCGAGCGGTGTGCAGACTGGCCTCAGAGCGCGGGGGGGAGGGGCTGCTCAGAGCAACTGAGGACAGCCTGTCTTCTGAGAGTGTGGCGACTGCATTCTTTAAGGGTGTAAGGGAACTGAGCATGTTGGCAGCTGGCTTAGTGCCTGCGAACACGCTATTCAGAGCATGTGGGGAGAGGAGACTGTCCATACTGTGCGCAGAAAAGATGTAAACAGAATGCGGAGGCAGACTGAGCAAAGTGTGAAAGGGACAGCACGGGGACAGAACAAGCAGAAATGAATGTGTCCAGGCCAGTGCGGAAATGTACTACGTTGTGTGTGCTGAAACAGCGTCTCTCCTTGCGTAAACAATGTGCTGAGAGCACAAGGGACAAAACTGTGTTCAAAGTACACAGGGACTTTCTGCTGCACATTACAGGACAGCCTGTTCATGACGTGCAGAGACTGGATTTATTCATAGAGGGAACTATATGAGGTCAGATTCTGTTCAGAGAGGGAGGGGCATTGGCTGTTTAGAGCAGAATTGCTCGGATGGATGCAGGGCTGGATGGACGGATTATTTATTTATTTGATTTATTATTTTGTTGCCCGGTGTGTCCATAAAGATTTCAGTTTGTCAGACAAATGATTAAATTCAAGCCATATCTATTAGCCAATGTGTGCACAATAAGATGGTGCTTTATGTGTAACAGTGTAATCGTATATTTTTGAACATTTTGAAAACTATGTGGAAAAAAAAATCATAAAGAGGAAATACACACATATACATATGCCTTGCACAACAGGATGGATCTGAGGAAATTTGCATCTGAGTACATTAATGTGCGTAAACCCTTTCTCTGCAAAAGAAGCCATCGTGATCCAGAATCTGATCCTGATCCTGAAGTTGTTTATTGAAATATATAATTCTTACGGATAAAAAGGAATCATATTGCATTAAAAATATATATGTGTATCTTTTATAATAATACATGTAATTTCAGATTTTCACCATACGGATAGGCAATGTAGAATAACGCTTTTCATCAAGAAGAAAACACAACAATTTCATTGCATCGAGCCCATCTTTAAGCCTATTCAAGTTCATCAGGTTTTGAGTAAAAACAGCATGATAACAACCGGCAAAAAAATATAATAAACTCTATGATAGCAGACTGCCAATTTAGGCTGTCCTTTCGTTTGTGGCGATACTTCATGGCATGGAAGGGGGCAGCTGCTGACTTGAAACTGAATACGTCAGTGCATCTTAGAATTCGCATTAGCCTTGTAACCTTCTCCAGCAAGTGGCCTCTCTGTGGGGGTTTTGATCCAAAAGACATGTTGAAGGGGTACTTGAACTGATAACAATAAATTGCTGAGCTTTTCAGACAAAATAAGTGAAATTCATATTTGAAATTGTAAGAGCCATTATTTAGACTGTAACCTTTATTTATTTATTTTGAAATACTAATAATTTTTTTACCAGCCAAAAACATGCAATTGTCAGGTAATTGTCAGCTAGGGAATCACTACAATAAACCTTGTACATGGAGAGGTATCATGCCGAACACACACAGGCACGCTCACACACAGGCACGCACGCACACACACAGGCACGCACGCACACACACAGGCACGCACGCACACACACAGGCATGCACGCACACACACAGGCACGCACGCACACACACAGGCATGCACGGACACACACAGGCATGCACGCACACACACAGGCATGCTCACACGCACGCTCACACGCACTCAGGCTCGCACGCACGCACACATCATATGCCCTCAGGACACCGCACAGAACAAACACAGATCTGTGCTCTGCTTTCCCTCAACACAAAAGGGCAGGACTGCTTTGAAGCCCAAAAGTGTGTCAAAATGTGTAAACGGCACTTTAATGACTACCATAAACTGCACACTCAGCACTAACACATCAAAAGCTTGCTGACATCATGAACTCTACGTTTATGAGAACCATTTGCATATGTCCCCAGACTTCAACTTTCACCCTCAAGTAGTTTACTTCCAGGTTTGTGACATACAATTAAAGCTTGCTTATGAGACTAAAACGTCCCTAGTCTATTCACAAAAACCCCACATCAAATCCCTCGCTATTGTTGTGCTGTTTAAGTGTTTTTTTCCTGTTCTCAGAAAACAAGTCACAGATGAACCAATCATCTCTCCATAAACGAGCAGGACAGCATGTAGTTTAATCCTCTTCCATCCAATTTCAACCCTAAACAACAAACCTCCTCTCCCCCTCCCTCCTTCCTCACAAACCTCTCCATCTGAAGTCTGCCCAAACTCTGAGAAACATTAATCATATTTGATGGCTGTTTACAAAAATGCACTGATGAATTCTGGACCCGTCTCAGTAGTCTGGTTTAACAGCCGGGGAAGCTGCTGGCAAATAAGGAAAAGGAAAGATAGGCATGTCTGCCTGTAGTCCAGAGGAAACACTTTTCAGATGTTCAGGAAGAAAAAACAAAAGAAAAGAAAATGTAATGAACAATGCAGTAATGTCTGATGTTTATCATTTCACTGCATTAAAATCATTATTTATTTTACTTTATTTGAAGTTTCGTGAATGGAATTATCTAATTGCGTGGGTTGCAGGTACGCGCATGCATCTGTCACTAATGAGGAAAAGTGCTCCTTGGGTTTGGAATGCCACTCAAGTGGGAATATGGACTCTCCCTTGCATTGCACCTGCCGAGAACGTCTGCACACGGCAGAGATTTACATCGCTGTCTCTGAAACCCTGCCATCTTCCGCGAGATAACTGATAATGATGCCGGGAGATGAGCCAAGCCACTCAAACACGCACAGGTTCCACAGCGACGGATACGCCAGAGTGAACGTCTCCGCTGTGCAGCCAGGCAGCGCCCAGACAGCAGCGAAGCGACTGAACGCCACTCGCGCCAATTAACGGGCAGCCCCGGGAGAGCCGGAGCAGCGCAGCGTGCACATATTCATGTCTCTCATGCACCATTCAACTGGCGAGAGGCTGCATTCTAATTGATCCAAAGGACAAACTCCGGTGGTCCTATCCAGAATGACAATGGATTCGTCACATCAACCCTCTAACAGTTTTCTCCCATGCAGTTTATATTGATCTGAAAGGAAAAAAAAGAGGAAGATGAATTTTAACTGCATGGGCAAGCCAATTGGTTACAGAGGGAACACTTACACAACTTTATCACTGAACACGTACATAAGCAAAGACAAATATCCTATCAAATATCAAGCCTTTCCAACTTTGACCTTAGTTTGAAGGCGATTTCCAATAAATTCGTTCTTACTGTATATGCATGCGCTATTATACTTTGATACAAACCAGCAAATATTGAGTTTGGAGCTTTTTTGATTGAACAAAACTGACAATAGCACAGGCCATACCTTCATCAAAGTGACATGCAGACAATGAAATGCATATAATATAGTTCTATGAGAAAAACAATCACAGTATGAGAGTTTAGTAGAGCGTAGAAAGTACTTATAAACCTGCTCTGCGGAGGCCACTTACCGGCAACATGCACACCACATCCGCCCGAATGCTTGCCCTGGGTTACATCACTCTTCATCACCGACACTCCAAAATTTTCTAATTCATTAGCATTGCCGACAAGATAAGCACGGTCAACTGCAGTAGTACACTAAACGAACCGTACTTTCAGTTAACAGCATTGTTTTTAACTGAAACCCTTAAACCCTGGGACCTTTCGCGCACACCCCCGGTTTCCATGTGAAGATCAGTATGCGCGAGTGTCAAAGGGAATGATTCAGCTCCGATGCTGAAAAATTTAACACAAAACACGCTGTGGGAGGGCCGCGCGGCGTGCATCAGGGGTAACGACGAGAGAGAGGCGACGAACGCACACTGAAATTCTATTTTGCGCGCACACTGGAGGAGTCGGCCCCCCCGAGACACTGATTCATCTCTTCTCCGGGGCTATTCATCTTCTTAAGCACTGGAATCACTTTGGCTCTCACAAAGGAGAGACAAGATTGAGTTTTCTATTAGTATCTGGAGCAGGAGCGCCTGCCACTCTGTGTGGCTGGGGGCCATACTGTATTCTGGCTGTCCCCCAGCACAGCTGTGGTGGATTCACCAGCAGGAACAAAGGCTATGCTGGTGCCACCCATTTACTCATACATGACATCTGTATTCCAAGTTCAAAAAAGCAATGGCTGTTTATGATTGAGATTTAAGTACACAGCAGAAATGATTTCTAAATGACATTGAAAGTGTAGTTTTTAACTGTTTATGCTACAGCCTTGTTTCAGACATTTTAAACGAAAGTGAATGGTACAGGTATAAGCTGGGTTGCCTATACCATGAATGGTAAAGGTATAGGCCAGTTTGACATCAGCCATTTCTCCAGATAATTGGAAGCTGCTCCATTTGAGTGCAGTTGATGGCATTGACTGCAAGCTCATCTCCGGTGATTATAATTTATAGTTTTCTGGGGGACCAGTACACTAGAGAAAACAGGAACACGTGTTGGATACAGAGGAGTCAAGGTGGATTAGAATGAGTGATTTTTGATAGTGTTGCCCTACAAAGTGTAAACGATTCCTTGTGAGGCCTTCCGCTGCCGTGCTCCTCTGGAGAGGGGCAATTGTGCTGATGTCCTTCTCCAGGGAGATTAATGCCTCACAAAATCAATCTCCCAGCATGCCGTTCAGCGCTGATGGAGGATGGGTGGCAGCTAGGACCAGAAGCAATCTGACACAGTAGACCTAAAGCCAAGAGCGATTGCCGCAGCGTGTCACCTGCCCGCGGGCGAAGGCCAATTGCGTTCGGGCCTTTCCGCAGTGCTAGCCTATCCGCTCTCCGGGCTGAGAAATTTGGCCGGGCCCCCACTGAAGTGCCCGCGTTGACAAGCGGCGCCTCACGTGCACAGTCCCGGCCAACTGACACAACGCCGCGCGACTCGTTTGGAATGACACCGCAACGGCCCGTAAACATCGAGCCAGATTCTCCTGCGAGCTCAGTAAAAGAGCCGGAACGATCTGCCAGCTCGCCCCCCCCCCGCCTTCCCTGGCCGCGGCTTTCTCCTCCCGCTCTGCAGAGTCTCGCTGGTAGGAATTATGGAGGCCGCTCCGGCATGAGAAAGTGCAGCGTAACCCTGTGTCGTTTAATCAATGTGAAAACGCCACGCGGGAGGACCCGGCGCTGCCTGCTGGTCCCCCAGTCAGCAGACATATGTCCCGAGAACACCGGAAGGTTTAAGCAGCCAGGATTTAATACTGCAGCTTAACACAGAGGAACAGAGGTGATTAGCCTCCAGGGGACGAGGGCAAAAACGCATCACAGGTTAGTGATGGTGAAAAGAGGTGGGGGAGGGGAGCAGGGGGAAGGAGGTAGGGGGACAGTAAGATGGGGGGGGGGGGTATCTCTTCTTCTTTGGAGGCCCTTAACTACACCATCCATCTCCCCAACCCAATTCTTCAGAGACGATCTGCCGAGAAGCCATCATTACTCCTGCTGCTCCTCGCAGTCCAGAGCGGGGACTCTGCATTATCGAGAGACGGCACAAGTTAGCGAGGCGTTCTGCGCGGCTGCCTGCCCGGAGGGGCGGCGCGTGCGGCCGCCGGAGCGTCTCACCGCACAGCACAGGCACTGGGGAGCTCTACTGGAGGCCTGCGCCTCGCCCCTCTCTACAGCAGCCTGGCTCTGATAAAGCCCCTTCTCAGAACTCAGCCATTTATTTATTTCTTTTTTTTTTTTTTGCTTTTGTTTTCATCAATTTTTCTTTTTGCCGGATTTGATTTTGTCCCACATCACGTAAACACCGTCTCACAGAGAAAAAAGCAAAGTGGGGAGGAGAGGAAAGTCGACGAAATTGCCAGTTTGGCAGCGTCTCTGCATGATTTCATTTCGGGTTCTGACCGGGCATTTCAACAGCGTTCGGGTCGGTGAACTGAACAAGAGCAGCTGTGTTTTCACAGTAAGCCAGCGATGTGCCGCGCTGGACTGGTGTGCGTTTCAGGGTCCTTCACTTCATTTAACACCAGACTACATGAATGCTCAGACACCAAAAAAAGGAGCTTTTTGGGTGTCCCATTTCTGTGTATCAACAGTTTCAGCTTTGACTGAGCGTAAGTTTAGGTTGAGTTCTATCATGGAGGGGTACACACCATAATCCACTCCAGCCAAAGTCAGGCCCCTCTGGGAGAGGTGATATGACCCGGGATGCTGAAATGGCAGTTTGTCTGAACGCTGCTCTCTGGCACCTCTGCCCCATTACTTTACCGTGTGGTGCTGGAGCCCTTATCGCCGAAACAAGCGGCTCCTGAGCGCTGACTCCGGGGAGAGGAGTCGTTTATCTGCCTGCCGCGCGCCTCCCGGCTCCTTTTCTCTAGAGCCGCGTCGAGAAGGCGCTCCCGCCCCCGGCCCCGCCCCCCGTTCAGAGCGCATGAATCAATCACCCCCACACGCCACTCTCGCTGTTTAATGCCCCGGATCGTCCGCCCCTAAATCAAGGCGCCGTCGCTCTCGGGCTCGTCCGGCCGCATCACCGCGCGGCTGCTCGCGGCGCCGCGAAACACGCCAGGCGCGGTAGCGGAACTCCACGAGCCAGGCGGAACATCACACGCCTCGCCAGGGCCCCAGACAGCACAGCGGAACAGGAGGAAATCCACCAGAACAGAACTAAAGATCTGTCACTTGTAGCCAGTGATGTTCAGAGTAATTACTGCAATGAGTGCAATGGCCATTTTGTGCCTACGGTGGTTTCTGTGTGAGGAGAAAGAAAAGCAGGGACATACTCAGCTTCTCAGGAGTGAGGCTCAAAGCTGGCGGTGGCATTTCCTGTTGATGTTTGTCATGTGTTACCGCCTCATGCAGTTTCTCTCTCACTTACACAAAGCTGAAAGGAGAAAACTGATGGATATGCTCCATCCACCAGCCTGCAGAGGTCACACAACCTATGCATACAATACACCCAAAAAATCTTTTAAAATCTGAAAAGTTCCAGAGTCAATTTAGGAAATGCAGTCATATGCAATATTTCTTTAATTTGCTTACTCCTGACAGAAAATATTATCAAAATCAATTGTTAATTTAATTTTTGTTGACTTAATGTTTTATAAAACAGCTCCTTCAGAAAGCTAATTAAAACATTTAAACATTTACATAATAGTACATTACATTTAGTATACAATATGTTCAACAACAAAATAAACCAGAAGCAGTACAAAAAAAAACAAAAAACATAATACATGGTCCTCTGCACTCATTAAAAACTAAAAGAGAAAGAGCCAGGATAGGGCTGAGCGTTCTCCAAAATCCACAGAACGTCTATTTTTCCTGTTCTTCACACCCTTGTGTCCTGAGCGTCCATTTCCTCAAGTGTGAAGTTCAGTCGGATAAATATCTGTCTTTGAGTGCGAAAAGTCATTCCGCTGAGAGACTCTCCTTTCTTCCTCACCTTTCCGCTCTCTTCCTCTTCGTCGCTGCTTCTCAGACGCAGCCTCGTCGTGATCAATCCAATCGACCGTCGTCGCCGCCCGCGTCTTCGGGGATGGGCAGTATGAGCAGCGGGTTTCTGCGAGGACACACCTCTAAGAAAGGGGCTGAGGAGGAGGTGTGTACGTGCGCCTGCACTGCGGTAGTGTGCGGAGAGCCGGCGCGCTCTCCCTCGCCCCTGCCGCTCTCTCTCTCTCTGCCGCTGCCGGAATGCTCGCCCTCGGGCGCCTCCCAGATCCGCAGCTCCGCCTCCACTCTCTCTCCCAGCTCCTGGATGAGCTGCCTCGAGGCGGCGTGAGAGGGGGGGCGGGCCTCCGGAGCCGGGGGGCGGGACGGAGCCGGGGCGGGGGCGGGGCCGGGGGCAGGGGCCAGGCCCAGGGGACCGCCAGCTGCAGACGCCCCTCCCCCCTGCTCCTCTGCCCCGGAGTCCTGGCTCTCCTCGGAGTCGCTGCTGCTGCTGCTGGAGGAGGGGGATTCCTCCCTGCTGTGGGAGCACCGAGCCCCCCCGTCTCTCCTCCGGCCCTCCTCCTCCTCCTCCTCCTCTTCCTCCCGCTCCTCCTCCTCCTCCGCCGCCACCAGCGCCGCGGCCGCCTCCAGCTCCTGCAGCTGCAGCCCCAGGTCAGCCTTCTGGAGGGATGCCTTCCGTAAGGGCTCTGCCAGCGCCGTCACTTTCCCCGTCCTGCAGGGAGACCAGACCCACCGTTCAGCCACGTACCACACAGGGGCTGCGGGTTTCAGTCCTAAGGCACAACCCACAGCTACAGGAAAACACGTATAAACTCTATAAATACGTATATCATCTCGATAGACTGAAAGGCTTGTTCTCTGTCTCTTGGGACAAAACAGTAATCAGAACTAGCATTTACAATTCAACTGGAGGATCAAACAGCAGATGAAGTCACGGAAACCTCTGGAGTTCACCGTTCCCCTCACAACATGGAACTGAAGCATCTACCCATACACAGTGCAGCCAGCCTGTGTAGCCCACACACTGCTCCAACCTGGGCCTAAAGCAGCACCTGTTTCATGCTTACAGACACAGAACAGACTGAGCACAGTCCGAATCAGTGAGGTGCTGCAGTCCCCACCACACAACGTCCAGCTCAAAAGCCCACGCTAACACAGTTAGCAACAGACGGAGACAGAAGACAAAGATTCTGCCTGACTCTCGAAAGAAACCCTGGCAACCTCGCTTCTTCCTATACCCTGGAGGAGAGGCACGAGGCTCTCTTAACATTAACCCTTTCCACTCTCGTATCCTGCATACTCAGGAAGACTCGCAAATAAGGACCTGTCACAGTTAACACAATCCTGACAGAGTCTGCGTTAGCAAGAGCACCGTGGGGCGCCAGATTGTAGCCGGGAACCCCGCTGAGGCATATGCTGAAATAACAGCAATCGTGCGAATCGTGCACTCTATCTGCTCATTAGTAAGAACAGGGGGGGATACGGTCTCACTCCTAGACTCGTGCTGAGCGCTCATTCTATGGTTTAGACGCTCACGCTCATCCCTCTCCAGCTCAGAAGGGTGCAGGACTTTCCCGAGCTCTCCGTGGTGGGCAGTTTTGTGCAGAGGAGATTGGTGTGCAGATTTGGCTAATTGTCACAGTGGGATGTTTGGATTAGTAAGAGCTCCTAAGCAGGGCTGTGTGCTGTTACCAGGACAGCTCCCCTGGGTGCTAATCACATCAGCCCCACAAGCCTGGCTCACTTTCACTCACTCTTAATCATTCCCCCACACACACACGTCTGCGCGCGCACACACACACACGCTCCACCACTCTTCCATACTCACACACACACACACACACACACACACACACACACACAAACACACGCTCCATCATTCTCTCATACTCATACACACACACACTCCATCATTCTCTCATATTCACACACACACACACACACACACTCCACCATTCTTCCATACTCATACACACACACACAAACATACGCTCCATCATTCTCCCATACTCATACACACACACACTCCACCATTCTTCCATACTCATACACACAGACACACACACACACAAACACACGCTCTATCATTCTCCCATACTCATACACACACACACACACACACACACACACACACAAACTCCATCATTTTCCCATTCACACACACAAACACGCACAGGCACACACAAACACACGCTCCATCATTCTCCCATACACACACACGCATGTGCGCGCACACACACACACACACACACACACACACACACTTCATCATTCTCCCACACACACACTCATTCTTCAACATGCACTCACCCACACATATTCCATTATTCTCCCACACACAGACACCCACATTCACACATACACACGCTGTCATTCTCCCACAAACACACCCATACACACTTTCCATTATTCTTGCACACGCACACAAACACAATCCATCATTTTCTCAGACACACTCATACACAAACACTCACACACATACTCTTTCTTACTCACACACACACTCTCACATATACTCTCTGTCTTCCTCTCCATGTCTGTCTACATCACACCCACTGTCAACGAGTCGCATGGTGAGCAATCTCTCACAATCTCAAATTATCTCTGACATACTGGCACGCAACCTTAACAAATGAACATTTAAATTTCTTACTCACACACACATGCATGCTCTCTCTCACACACGCGCACACACTCTCACATACACACACACACACACATACTCTCTGTCTTCCTCTCCATGTCTGTCTACATCACACCCACTGTCAACGAGTTGCACGGTGAGCAATCTCTCACAATCTCAAATTATCTCTGACATACTGGCACGCAACCTTAACAAATGAACATTTAAATTTCTTACTCACACACACATGCATGCTCTCTCTCACACACGCGCACACACTCTCACATATACACTCACACATATACTCTCTGTCTTCCTCTCCATGTCTGTCTACATCACACCCACTGTCAACGAGTCGCATGGTGAGCAATCTCTCACAATCTCAAATTATCTCTGACATACTGGCACGCAACCTTAACAAATGAACATTTAAATTGAAATCTTTTACTCTAAATGCCCCCGTTTCCGACCATGTAACCCTGTATAATGGAAAAGCTGTGATACATTACTGTGGTTTTCACTTGCGTGCAAGGCCTTTAAAATGACATGAAGGACTGACAGTATTACACACATTGTAACGCATCCTCTAACACGTCTAGGAACGCATACATATTTATAACACTGTAGCACAATAGGAGTAACCTTTGATTGACTACAATATAAAGAGTAGATCCCCCATGTGTGCTGGGAGGGCCGGGCTCATGAATAATTCATCCGGTTAACGGATGGGATGTGGCTGGAACAGAGGCGGCCGCGGCTCCGCTAACGCGGGACGGCCTGGAGGTCACGGCCCGGCTCCGCCCCCGGCCGCGGCTAATTCGGCGGGGATGAAGAGAGCGGACTCCCGAAGAACGGCCTCACTTCTGCGCTTCTCACACAGCCCTTCATTTCAGCGAAATTACACACCGCCGTGGGCCCGAGAGCTTTCCCATCACAGCACACGCTCAGTGATCGCTAACAAAAGATGGAGGGAATTCGCTGGGAGCACACAGGACTGCACATTCATTTAACGCCTTGTTAGATTTGTGAACGTTGTTCAGTAAGTAAAAAAAAAAAAAGAACATCAACAGTGAACATGTTTTAAAAAACAAAAAAAAAACAACAACTATGAAATACCAATGCATTGGTTCTTAAAACGAGAGAATTTCCACAACTTTATTTTTAAATCTGGATCACCATGACAACCAGAATAAGGCAAAATGTCACCGTAAGCTTTCTTTAGCACTAGTCTACAGCACACCGCCACTCAGGGTCAGTGGTGGCATCTGTGTGAGCTTACTCTGTGTGTGTGTGTGTGTGTGTGTGTGTGTGTGTGTGTGTGCGTGCGTGTTTGTGTGTGTGTGTGCGCGTGTGTCTGCAGTCTCTCAGGAGGGAGGATCGTTTGCGTGATAAAACAGAGAGGAAGGCTGAAATCACTTCCAAAACACAACTCTGAGGGGAAGAATAAAATTAAGCAGCTAATTATGCGGCTTCCTCCAGCCTGCTCCACAGAAGGATCGGCCTTATCTGGAGCTCTGTCTGCTCACGGGCAGCGCGGCATGCTGGGAGCTCAACGCTGCGGCCTGTCTGCGCTCCCGCTCCAGGTAACCTGAGGAAAGAGCCCTAGCACAGCTCCACGTCTACCGTGTGTGCTCCGCCAAATAAAACAACCACCCCTCCCCCCTAAAGTTCCCCTCGGCCCTCCCTCCAGAGCAGCAGTACCGCGGAGCCGCCCTGAGCGACGGCAGCAGAGCGGCCCCAGCGTGGGCCAGGGGCCCGGCGGAGCGGACCCAGCGTGGGTCAGGGGCGTGGCACCGGCGGCTCGCTGGATGAGGCCCGTCTGACGATCGCCCCCGGAGGAGTTCCACTTGAAAGCCCCCTCTGTTTGCTCTGCTCTCTCCCCCCGTGGGAAGCCGTTATTCAGTTAGCGCTGCCAGCGCCGCCGCCGCCACACGCTTGGCTCCCTTCCCTCTCCGCTGCGGCGGGAGAACCGACGTTAGCGGTGGAAACAAAGGCTCCTTTCAAACGCTCTGCGCGTTGTAGCCGTCACCGCGCGGCCGCGGCGGCCTTGCTTTAATTAAGCGGGGAGCGAGGGCGTTCGGGGCTGGAGAGAGAGCCCTGACGGACAAGCTTCGGTCTGCCGCGTCGTGAACGGGAGAGGCACCGAGCTCGTCCGTCGTGTGATCTCCACCAGCAGATGAACGGTTTGATCCTTCGTTTTCAAACAAAGACCTAAAACGGTTTCCCGTATAATCGGACAGACTGGCCTGAGCCTCTCATCTGGTGCATAGAGCTCCACCTCATTCCACTTCACTTCTGAAGCCTTATAAAAACACACAGGTCAGGGTCACAACAGCTATTATCAGGGGGCATTTGAAGGCAATCTTTTGTTTAACAATGTCAGAACTTGGCAATTCCCTTGGAATGAATACATATATTAATAGATTCATTCCTGACTAAAGAACATCAACAATCAGATAAATGTATAACTGTCCAGACAAATAACAGGCTGTCAGTTAAACGCTCCATTACAAACCTTAATCTAAAGTCAGTTCATAAGTCGATCATAATTAAATGCACCAGTTCTGAAAGGAGAGTTAACTTTCCCTGATGATAACGACCCAAGGCAAATTCATAAAACACCGCTGACAAGCATCTGTCATTTACGAGCTAAGATGATGAGAAACGTTCAAAGTCTAACAGGCTCTGATCATTTGATCACTGTCTGTCGATCACCAGACTGCCACAGCATAATTCTATGGGATAATGATCTCGTTACGCTGACGTTTCATCTGCAGAGCACAGTGCGGGAGAGGCAGCTAGCCTCAGCACGCTAGCTGGCTCTGCGTGACAGCACGCCGCCGCCGCTGCAAAGGAACAAGGTGTTGCAGCTGGCGCGGTTCACCTTGTTAGCGTCCCGATTTGGAAGTCAGCCATTAGAAGGCCCGCGTGCTGCACTCAGCGGCGTCTGCGTCGTTAGCGGACAGGAAGCGGATAATGAGGCGTTTGAGGGACCGACGCGGTCGCATTCCCTCCCGTGGGGCAGTTCCAGCACTCGGCACTGAGGCGTCCGACGCCCTGGTCTCCTTCGACCGTGGTCTTGCCAAGTTAGCCGACTCCCGAGCAGGACAGTTACCTCACACAGCACAGAGCACACAGCACTACAGTTCTGAACTACAGTTACCCCAGCGAGGTGACTCACCACAGAGAGAGTGCTCACTGAGTGATTTAGAGATACGCGCTCCGGTTTAGGACACTGGAGTGTGAGGGTTTGTGGAGGAATGCCCAGACCCCTGCACCGCTCTGGCAGTGGAGACGGGGGGAGATGGGGGGGGTGTCTGTTTTGGCAGGAGATTCAAGTTCACAAATGTTGAGCATCACAGTGGGACTAAATCTGCATGAGTTACCAGAGTCAGCGAGCCTACTGAGAGTTCCCTTTATTCAGCATGCCAGTATACCTGGATACCACAACACAGAAATGGTAATCCTGTCTCTGTAGGTACAGCTTTATAACTAATCCAGTTCTGTATGTACGCTACATCACACACGCAGTCTATTGTTTCTGTAAACAACACGCACAGAAAAGGTCATGCTGTCTCTACAGGCACAGCGCTACATCTCTCCTATGTATGTACGCTACATGGGAAAGCACAACATATCTTGTTCATACAGATACTGTGAATGCATACACAGGTCTCATATCTGTATATCCGTGGGTACAGAAAAACAGACACATCCCATTTCTGTAGGTAGAGCACACACATATCCTGTTTATAATGAGACTGCAGGACACACACACAGGTCTCCTAGCTGTAGACAATACATGCTCCTATCTTTAGGTACAGAAAAACAGGCATACGTTCTCTGGCCACAGCACACACAGACAGGTCTCTGGTCTCAGACACAGCATGACACAGCAGTCTTCTCTTCAGAGCTCGTCTCCAGGCACGCGGACCGTGCCGAGCGGGGGACAGGATCAGAGCGCGGCAGGAAGAGTCCGTTAATCAGACAACAGTCGCTCAGGGAACTGTCCGTGGGTCGGCATCGCCCCCGAGACGGTAGCTTCACTGTCTTTACTTCCAGGTCACGTCCGTGTGAAGAGTGCCTTTATCACTTCTGAAGAACTGTGACCATCTATCCAGGCCTTCTCCAAGTTATTACAGTATTCCCGACATGCTCCGCAGATTCTTCAATACTCCTTTATTAAAACGGTAAGCTTGGCTGTCTGTTGCCTGGGAAGGTAGTTAAGGCTTTTCTACTCAAGAGAATAACAGTATACCATATCTACCTATCCAATGGAGCTCATCCTCATAACAGAAGCCATAATTAACTGTTCTTAACCTTTTATACACTCTAAGGCTAAATGGCATATAAAAGAGCATCCGTCACAGCACAAACATGTGAGGCTGAAGAGACTATAAAGACAAAGCATGGCAATGTAGAGGTCATTTCAGTCTACCCGGAAAAACTATCACTGTCTTAAAAACAAAGGTCACCAAATCTTCAATGATCCTTCAGCAGAACAATATTTCAAATACCATGGGACAAAAAAAAAAAAAAAAAACTTGAACAAGTAATATGCTCTCCTTCCTGTCAATCATTTTTTAAGTATTTATTTTTTGGTGACCATTCTTAAAAAAAAATAAATAAAAAAAACACTAAAAAAACAAGGTTAACAAGGCTGACAGTAAAGTGACCGCCTATTGAAAGCAGCCGACCTTTGAGCTCTGTTAGCTCACCGTCAACCTCCGCTAAACCAGAACCTTCAATGTCAATTTCTCAGAAGGTAGGCCTGCCAACAGAATACGTCCCCAGAATGTAGACAAACAGAAATCCATACATTATACACATGAAAACATGAAAACAGAAAATGGCTTTCCCAGCACAAGTGCAAAAAGAAACACAACTTACACTCATGGCATCTTACCACATGTTTTTTTTCATCAGAAATATTAATTTTAAAGCAATGATAAGGAGGCAAGCAGACCCCATGAAGACATTTAAAATGTATTAGACCTAGGTTGAGCTAAATTTCGAGAGGATGAAAAATAATTTTCATAAATAACATCCCAATCAAAAATCACATTAAAAGCATGGAGCTCCCAGTCCCTATCAAAAGCTACACTTAGATGGGTATTTTTAGAAATAATGAATGTGCTATAAAGGAAGAAATGAGGCCCAGAGTGTCATAAGCAGAGAGCCTCAATAAGGCCATTAGATTCCAAAGAGCTGAGGCAGGAAACTCTTCAAACTCAAAGGGCAGAGGAAAACATAATGATTAGATTTAGATTTTGGAACAGCTGAGACACTCAAGGTATGTGCAGCTCTGCTGAACCCTGTGATACGAAACAGACAATTAACGATTAGAACGCAAAGTTCAGGTATTTTATTGATAAGTCTACTCGCCTGCTTCCATATTTAGCGATGACAAAAAATTCATGATAACACCCCATAATAGTAGATGACCATCGTTTTAAACGAGTGAAAGGTAGATGTTGAAGACCATTTGCCTGCCAATCTCCAGGCACTCAAACCCTACAAATACACAGTCTACCTTTCCCACAGCACTTAAGCTGAGGTTAAATGCGTGACGACAATGAAGTCCGCTCCAAAGGTGACAGAACACAAAGCTTTATTTAACCTCTGACCCCGCCACCCTGGGGGCACTTGTTGAGAGCTGGAGGAGTCCCTTGGAGAGCCCGTGGCCCCTGGGGTCATGCTGGGATCTGGCAAACACTTCACTAAGCATTGTCGGAAGGACAAGGCGAGGTTTTAGTGGTGGGGAGACCACCTTCACACCCTCACACTCCCATGCTAAACAGCTTAATTCACTCAGCAGTTGCCATGGATTTGGGCTGGAATTCAATTGACCGTTAATGACTGCGTAGACGACAATAAAGGAGAAGTGTTGGAAGTGAATAGAACAGATTTCTGGAGATGCGAGAGTCCTGCCGTTTCACTGTGGTACAGTTACAGACTAGAAGCTAACCGGTTTTGTTTCTCTGGATGAGGGAAGTGTCTGGCTTCATTCCAAACTCTCTGAAGGAGGGGAGAACGACAGATCATGAAAAGCATGTAACTTCATCTTTGTAATCTGGCAACACCACAGGGGATGTTGTCTACACACAGTATTACACAAAGCTCCTGAAATGAGACAGGAAACTGAACAGTAGTTTGTTCATCAGGTCAATGGAATTTACATTCTGACAGCCACTGATGTAAAATTATGCTGATGGTCTACTCTCAACCTCTTCAAATTCAGTTGAGTTTGTCGCTAGACAATTGCTCACTAACCAGTTTTTTCATGCCAATGGAATATAAATGAACCATGAGTAAAAATAAGATGAATGGACCTTCATGTATAGCAAATTCTTTCATCAAATATATTTCAGGTTTCAAGCACAGACAAAAAAAAAAAAAAACGGGAAAATCTGAAAGAACACCTGCCGAGAAGACGTGATGGGACGGCTTCAGTGGCTCCCACTGTGTGTAATAATTCCAGAAGAGGCATTTGTGTTTTTAGTGGAGAGAGAGAGGAGGAAGGAAGAAAAAAAAGACACAAAGTGCTGTTGTGGCCGAGCACAGACCCAAATGTGTTACAGTAGCTCTGACACACTGGTCTCCGAGGCCACTGAGTGAAGGAGGATTTACTTTGAAGGCCTAGGCGTCCCAGGAGGTCGAACCCACCCAAGCAACATTTGTGGGATTACCTCACGACTGCCCGCACACAGTTAGCACTAACCCTAGGTACAGAGAGGATAAACGGAATAGGGAGATAGACTGCCGTGTAGGTCACGCAGCTGCTGTAATGCGGGCATTGTATCGGACGGTAGTGGTGAAGGAGGTGTTGAGTCAAAAGGCAAAGCTCTTGATTTACCAGTCGATCTTCATCCCTACTCTCACCTACGGTCACAAGCTATGGGTAGCGACCGAAAGAGTGAGATCAAAAAAAGTGGCCAAAATGGGGTTTCTCTGCAAAGTAGAGCCACTACTCCATCGCATTCAAAGTGCAAATTCAAATTTTAAAATGTTGTACAGGAGTCTCATCATGGTAGTGCAGTTCAAGATTTTCATAAATTAACTGCAACATTGTTGAATGTTCCACAAGCTGAGTACAGGCAGATAATGGACAACAGAGTGTCACAGTTTTGTATTATCTACAAGATTACCTTAGAATGAGCAAAGACAAAGATTCACAGCTATACAGAACAATACATCTCTGAACCAGCTGCATGACCACTTCATGTGCAAAAGGATTGAAATAGAGATGATTAATTATTAATTATCAATGCTCATTTATCGGCAATTGCCTGAAGTAGTGAAAACAAAATCAAGGAGGATATGAAAAGCAAGCCTTCACCCACGTGACAGACTAGTAGTTGGCCAGGAATCGCTCCTCCAAGATGTAATGGCTTTTTAAAAAATGTGCATATGCTTTCCCACAGGTTTCTGAAAAAAACACTTTACAGCCAACTTGCTAGGCATTTCAGTGAAGGGTCCACGCTTGGGTGTACATCATGGTGACACCTTTATGATGCAGTAAATTTGAGAGCCGTGTCCCAGCAGACAGAGGGACTTAAGGTGTATAAATGCCAAGGGGACAGCTGGGATTTGCTATATCACCTGCCTGGAAAACATCTCTTAATACCAGTGGCCATCATAGGGGGCTTGATCATGTCTATGGACTGACTGTATGTCAATCATAGGGGGCTTGATCATGTCTATGGACTGACTGTATGCCAATCATAGGGGGCTTGATCATGTCTATGGACTGACTGTATGCCAATCATAGGGGGCTTGATCATGTCTATGGACTGACTGTACGCCAAAGTAAGACTCACACAGGGGAGTGCTAAGAGCCTTACAGCTCATCCAGCTGCATCCAACCTGAGACAGTGAACCTACTGAGCAGGGAAGTGGGGGGGAAGTCCCTCTGAGAGTATATGGAACACTGACAAGAATGGTGTTCACACATTCTGTCACTGGAGCAGATAAAACAAAATATGTGTCAAAACAAAATAGCGGTTTAGACATTTTCTTTAAATAACGGAATAAATTTAAAAAAATTTTTTTACAAATCAGGTGTTAGATCAACAGCATAGTCTAGTTGGATGATTAAAAAAATATATATATATATATATATTCGGCAGCATAAAACAAGATAGAACAGCGCAGATTTTTCAGACACATTCATGCTGTGAACCTCCCATTCTACCTAATCCCAAAGGAGCTCTATTGGACTGAGATCCACCAACAGCCTGCACCGTTGACACAAGGCAGGATTGACCTGCTGAAGGATTCATGCTGTTTATGCCAAATTCTGTCCCTACTATTTGCACATTGCAGCACAAATTGAGATTCATTAGACCAAGCAACCTCTTCTTGTTTTTTGCTCAATTGTCCAGTTTTGGTGATCACGTGCCCACTAGCCTCATCTTTCTGTTTTTAGCTGACAGGAGCGGACCCCATTGTGGTCTTCTGCTGCTGTAGCCCATCCGCTTCAAGGTTTGATGCATCGTGCATTCAGATGTCCATCTAAACAGCTATTTGAGCATTGCTGGCCTTTCTGTAGGCTTGACCAAGACTGCTCATTCTCCTCTGACCACTCATCATTCACAGTGCGTGAACATCCCAGGAGGACAGCGTTTCAAAGATGATGGAACCAGCACGTCTGGCGTGGTCAATCAATTTCAAACAAGCTCTTCACCATGTCTGCATGCTTTATATGCGTTTCAGCCACATGACTCTGTTTGGAGAAGCATGCTATTTGTGTTAATGAGCAGGTGGACCTAAGTGGCCACTGAGTGTAAGCATTGGGACAGACAGCTTCTGTTGTTTGGGCTGTGTACTCCAGCACATTGGATTTAAAATAAAACAATGAATAGGAGTTTAAAGGGCAGACTGTCTGCTTTAATTTGAGGGCATTTACACTCATATCAGGTGATCCACGTAGGACTCACAGGACACAATTACAGTACAAAAATCAATCACACCAGAAACTGAAAATGAGCAGTGAAATAATTAACACGTAATAAATTTGTTTCAGAAGCACGCAGCAAGTAAAGATGTACTGATGTAAGCTCGGGGACACTGTGGCCCTGGCCTGCTAAAAGTCACTATCAACTGAATGAGCTGCCAATAGCTCTCCAGAAACAGCTCTGTAAGGAAAACAATCCTTGCTGAACATGACAACTGTAAGCATTTGCTTTCCATGACATCCATGAACTAAGTTATGGGTTTGCTCTGGGAAATAGCCTAAAGCACAGCGTGCAATACTTCCTGAACCCTCCCTGGAGTCAAATAACAGACGTGAGGGATCCCGGTACTTTCTTAAATACAGCCATCTTGTCTGAAGGTCAGAAATCATTTATATTTTTTCTCCAACGTTCAGGAATACAAAAAGCAGACGATCTTCTAAAAAGGTTTCTGAATGTGATGTTATATATGCTTGTTTAAAAAAAAATAGTACAGTGTGATCCAGACATCAGTTAAGCAAGCAAATTTTTTTTTTTTAAATGTGAAAAAATGCAAATAACGGAAATCAATTTGCATTAAAACAAATGATGAATCAAAGACAGCTAATGATAAACATACCTGAGAATCTCCAACAGGGCAGATTCAAATTCTCCTGAAAAGGAGTGGGGGGAAAGGTCTCCCAGGGATGGGTTATTCTTCTGGACTAATTCCCTTTCTTTACATTACAAGTTGGGAAAGAGGCCACTGGCACAACTGGCCTTTCATGAGTGTGCCTGAAATGCTATTCAAGGTCTAAACATCACAATCCAGGATAATCAGGGTGACCTCTGCCAAACATACAGTCTACAAACAACATATAAACTGACAATGTGACAGATCATTCATAAATTTGCTGTAATCCAATAACAGGATCATGTAAATCGTGATTCTACCGCCAGTTTTTATGATATTACATTATAAACAGTGTGAATTTACAATGATTAATCTTTACAATATTTCTGGCATACCAAAAGGCAACAACATTGCCTTTACTAACTGCCGCAGAGGTCAAAGGCTGGTTGCTGACAGCTAACCAAATAAAATCACAAGAGCCAGCTCCAGGCTACGGCTGTTCAGGAACAACTAGACTATCGTACCATCTCAGCCAACAGTTTGGTAGTCTGCTCAGTTTTTTTAGTGGCTTTATCACATCTAACAGGCAAACTTAAAATTCAGGCCGCAGCCAGGGAATTTATACATGTTTTATTAATTGACTTTTCAGGCATTTTCTGTCCAGAGATCCTAGATTCGCCAGGAAAAAAGAAGAAAAGAAAAAAAACCTCCACGGAATCTCAGCAGACCCTTTATTGAGTCTGCCTCTGGGCCCTGGGCCTACAACATCAGGCTCACATTTTTCAGTCCAGCCCTTAACATACGGACGCATAGCTCCGCTGAGCCCCGGCCAACAAGAAAGCATACCTCATTACTGAATTATGTCCGCGCAAGCCTCCTTTTCTAAACATGCAAGTGATTATAAAATATGGACCCGGGTGAGGACGAAGGCTTGGATGAAATAACCTTTCTGCTGAAACTAAACAGAGCAGACCAGTTTTCTAGCAGAACCGCCAGTCAGAACTGTACAGAAACAAGCAAGGGCGCGTGTGTACACAAGTGCATGCAGACACATACACACACATGCAGATTGTGAGCTCAAGGTATCAAAGCCCACAGCATAAGCTAAGCTTAAACGCGGGATCAGCCTTGGAGGCTGCGAGGCAATGCAGCTTCTGTAACTCTAACCGATCCTCAGGTTTTTTATGACCATAGCCTCACAACAGGAGAAGGGGTGAAGCAGGGGTGTATTTCAAAGGACGTGTCAGAGAACACCCCATGTAGTCACAAATAGCTTCCATTTACATAGTTACAATTTGCATGAAAGTTGCATCATGGGAACTGTAAGTCGTGAACTGTAATTCTGAGGTAAAGACAAACCGTAAAGAAGAGAGACTTACTTGACTCTTTGGATCCACACACAGTAGTCGGTGATGTAGAGATCATTCAGGATGTAGGCAGGATCGTTCTCCCTGAAGATTTTGTGAATATCTAACAGGCACTTCAGGACGCAAGCCTTCCCTGGAAACGGAAGGGGACACGCAAACATAAAGCATAACGTGAATGCTAAAATCACTCATTTCTCACACTCATACTGAGTTTATAACAGGGCTATTTTTCTAATAATTCTCATACAGTAAAGAGCCAGGTAATCAGCATCATACCATTTGTCATTTTGTCAGCCATAGAAAAATTATGTTAATATATTGCACCGCTGATTATTTTATTAAAATACATTTTTCCTGAAAAAGTAATTTATTGTGAACTAAAGATCACTGCCAAAATGTTGAAAGTAAAAAAGGGAAACTTCAATTAGTACTATGCTTAGTAACACATAGCAAATAACAAAATTGGGGGGGTCTGGGTTTGCTCAGAAAATCGTTCAAAGAAATACCAGATAAGCCCTAGCTGGTCTAGAATTCTAAAAAAAGAAAACTGCAATTACGGAATATGAGCAAACAGGACTACTCACACTTTTAGCCTCTGAAGTGGCTTCCGATTATTTCTCACAAACAGTTATATTCCTTCCATTATAATGGTCAAGCTTTTCACCAATATGCCGGCATCACACCTTCATGTCTACCATGACTTCATATGGCTTCATTTCAATAAAGATTCAACCCTTCCTCTGCATTTTGAGAAGTACATGCTACATATGATTCGGACAATACATTTTCCGATGGATCGCCTTCAAGAGACCAAACAGAATGCATGCAATAAAGTCAACACAGAATGGCAGGGAAAACCAGCTACGTTCCAAGTCAGGTCAGCAGAAATCTTTACTCAGTGAAATGCAGTGCAACACCCCTTTACAATTGATTTCCCCTACAGCATATAGCATTGCCAAGGTTATTATGTGGAATTATCCTCAGAACTAATATCCGATTACCCCATGAGCATTCTGTTTTTCATTTCAACATGTAGGTTATGTCAAGCAGCAGTTACGGATAAAGTTTATATTTATGAGCACTAGTCTTGAAATACGATCATTTCTAAGAACTCAAACTTGATATCGAAAGTCAGACTTACAACTCCGCTGCATTCTGAATAACAGCCTAAGGACTGCTCGACATCAACAGGGTATTTCTGAACCGAGCCTGAGGTGACTGTGCGGTGACAACACCAGACAGGTATCAATCAAGTCTCATGAAACGGTGCGCGTATTTCACGCGAGGCCGAGCCGGGCGTCGCCTGGCCACCGGCCCGCTCGTAAATAACAGGGGGGGGAGAAGCTGCCAGCGAGCGCAGAAAAACAGCGGTTAGCGTGATCGCCGCTTGGCACCACTTCATTGTTTCACATCCTTCCTACAAGCCAAGGAGAAAGGCAGAGGTGCTATGCAGGTCGACACCCTGTCCATAAGCTTGCACCTAACAATGAGCACAAAAACAAATGCTTCACATTATAATGACCGTGGAAGGGCAAGGGATTAAAAAAACAGCTCGAGTTCCCCAAAGTTTCCCAGCTGAACATTAACAACCAGCTAACTGTCAGAAAATAGCTGAAAGGTGTTCAAGTTTAGAATTTTCATCCTAAAATGTTCCATATATTTTACCCTGAATACATGGAATTTGTTAAGAGGCATAAATATTTATTTACAGGAGTGAGTGATGCATTTCTGTTTACATCTGGCCAGGACTCAGGGTGTACAAGGTTCCAGTCTTTGGACACATTTCACAGAGGTTACCTTTAGCCACTGAATGTGCATTTATACATGAGCAAATAAAGCATTGGAGGAAGGAACCAAGTCCAAGGTATCACTTAACGTTGCCACAGCACTGTTTTCCAAAACACGGTTTGGAAACCGCCCTTCGCTGCGACGCATTGGCTGAGATCGTCCAGGGAGGGACTTTGGGAGGGGAGATGACCCTCCTCCACCCACAGAATTAGCTGGCCGTGGATGGAGGCATTCCAGCCCTCTGAAAACAAACAGTGCACTCTGGCTGAGGAAAGCCTTACACAAACATTTGGTTCCCATTTAAACAGGGCCCTCGCTCCGAGCCCCGAGAGCTCAGCTTCCATCTCGAGGACCTGCAGCGGGGCTCCAGAAATCCAGAAATTTCTCCTCATCCCTGAAGGTTTTGCTTTTCTCTCTTTCTCTCTCTCTCTCTCCCCCCCTCTCGTTCTCCCTCGAGAGCTATAACAAGCGGGTTTTTGTTTCATCACCAGCCCGGAGAGCCGGGAGTCTGCTGTGGCTGTTTCTCTTGCTTTGATGACAAGTTGAGCCAGTTAATCATGCCCTGGAGAGCCCAGGGGAAGCACCGCGGAGAGGAGCGGCAGACAGAGCGGGGGCTAACCCTAACCAATCCCAGGCCGCTCGCCAGCAGCCCGGCCAACCATGTTTTACTGGCCCCGGCTTCCACCCGGCCACATACAAACTGCACACTGCAATGCTGCCTGTTCAGCTGGGCCTGCAACTTCAAGGCAGGAGGTTCACTCGCCAGGTGGGCTACTGGCATTTACACTTCAGCAATGTACCGAACCTGAACTGCTCTTGAAGTCGCTCTGGATTAAACGATCTGATGAATAATATGCAAACAATGCTACATTAAAAGATTGACTTTGTGGATGTCATTTCCTGGTTAAAAATTGCCACCAAAAAGCACACAAACGACGAGGCCGAGCTCCGCGCGCCGGCTTGGCGAGTCTGGCAGGCCGAGCGTGCGGCTGCCTTTGTGGACTAAACACCGCCCACCGCGTGCAGCTGGGAGCCTGTCTGTCAGGACACGGCAGATTAACTCTTTACCTAACCTCAGAGAGCGGCTGGCTGCGACAATAACAGCATGTTCAGTTCTGTCTGTGCGAGCGTCAAACAGACCGTCTCCACGGCTGCCAGCCGAGCCCGTAAGACGCTCCCCCGCAGCCAACCGCGCAAGAGCGCCATACGTCTTCACACTCTCTCCCACAAGCTGGCCTCATCAATATGGCCCTCTCTGGGTAAACACACAACAACATACAAGCCTGAACCCTCCGGCGGTGTTTCTGATGACCAAAACCAGGACGGGAGAGATTAAACAGGCCAAACTTACACCACAAGGGAAAAATGTTTAACTTGAGTTATTCAGCGCATCTATAATTTGCAGAAAGGACAGTTTTCACCAACTGACACACATTTAATTCACTAAATAAGAAATGACAGAGACAATGGCCCGAGAGGGAAGGAATACTACGACTCCAAATAGTGAATGAGATGTCAGAGGAAAATAAAGTCTAACTCCTTTGAATGACCCTTACTCCTTTGAACGGGAATAGAGAAAACCTGTAGAAACCTCACCACCTCACACTCACAATCACCTGCTCTGTCAATCTCTCAATCCATCCTCTTAGCCCTATTGGTCAAGGCCACTTAACGGCAGGCTGGCAGAGCTCCTTGAAAATAACTGAAGTGCTGCCAGAGAGCTATTCAAATATTTACTCTTGTATAACATTTCCTGAAGGCTTCAGCCTACACTGCAGTATTAATGCATTTGTTTCCCTGTTATCACTAAATGTTTGCCTTCACAGCTATTTAACAGAAAAAAATCATGCATTAGACTATTTTTTTTTTCTGACCAGAGAAATTAATTACAGTAGAACGTCTTCACAAACACCCATTCAGCATCATTCTGTGTTACTTTACCTGTTTAAGCAGAAATAAAGCTACTCAGGCTACTGTAAACATACAAAATCAGCACCTGTGTCAAATTCAATTTAGTCATAACAAACCAACCAAATCAATGCATTCAGGTGTCTGCAATTCCACTGTGTTTTACCATGTGTAATTACAGTGCAACTACAAATCTGCAGAGAAAAAATTAGCATTCGCTCTACAATGAAGAACAGAAACTAAAGTGTTTAAAAAGGTACAGAGCAATATAAAGATATACAGCATGACAGAATGGCACAAAAACATGTATGAATGCCCCAAGTACTTCTGAATCATTTTTGTAAGTACTTGGTACTTCTGAACACCTTCCCAGGGGTTTGTTCTGAAACACTTCCAGACTTATTCCAGAAATCTCAGCCGTTTTGTCGCACCCCAAGGAGCCCTTCACAAAGCCAGCAATGTAGATCTGACTGTGACCACCCTGTTTGCTGAGCGTGGAGAAAAAAAAAAGAAGAAAAAAAAAAAACAAGAGAGCTGGCTGTGCATCCACGCAAACACACTCTCAGCTTCCTGCTCAACCCGTACAAGACTCGACATCTAAACGAAGCGCAGAGATGCTAATCCCCGGCTTAAAGGCCTGTCGTTTGCAGACAGTTACTTGAGTTAAGTCAAAATGAGCTGGATAATCTGGCCGAATATGTTCTGAACATATTTACACAGCAGAACCTTCATCTTTGTTTTGATCTTAAGATTTAAAGATTGCGTCCCACTCACAAATATCAAAGCAAACAGGCCTCGCAGTACAAACCTAGTCTTCCCGCCTCAACAACTCTCTGAGTCAGAGAACAACCTTGATTTAGTGCAGCGTTTCACAAATGTCAGAGAAAACTTCTGTACTGCGGCTAAAAAAACGTGGAGGCACGTGGTTATAATACTCTTTAACAGGAATCAATAAAAGAAAATATATTAAAATAAAGTGCCTATCGTACAGGATGAATTCAGCTGGAAATTAAAATGCTTGCATCAGTAGCTTTCACACAACCAATCCGAGGTCCACTGTCACTTAAAAAAAAAAGTCTTGCATCCATTCAGACTTTAGTATGAGGGAAAACGGCAACTGAATTAACTTGCCAATTCCCAGCTGATTCACCTGTTAGACAGGTGCATTTTTCAGGTTATTCTTCCAGCTGAACGGAATGAGCACTTAAACAGAGCTGGATCTCTCCCTTGACTCTACATTCTTTAGGCTGACAGGAGGGTGAGATAATACAACCTTAATGAAGTTCTGCCAATGACTGCGTGGCCACTGGAGTACAGCAAGTGAATCCAGGATGTGTCACTGTGAGTTAATGGCTGTCTAAGGAAAGAATAACCAGTAACACAGATTTTAAAAAAGGAAAATATATTTTTCCATTTCAGGCTCCATAAGGTAGAAAGAAAATGAATAAAAGAGTAATTTACCACAGCTAATCATGCATTCCCTTCTCAAACACAACCTGGATAGAAGAGTAACGGGGGACAGGGGGCTCTAATGTTTCTGGAACATTCAACACCACTATCGGATTTGAAATCACGTGCCGCACACTTCCATAATAAATGCACACAACCCTCAGCGTTAGGAGTACGGTGAGGAAACCTAATCTAAAACACCGCTGAGAAGCGCACGCTTAGCTCTGGGTGACGCACGGCAGCCATTTTGCACTTGAATGCTCACCATATGTCAGTTGCTGTAGAAAGCCGATGAATTATTTAACCAATAAAGTGAAGGGAAGATTATGGGAACAAGACTGAGAAACCCAGGGTTGGCAAGCGGCCAGCACGGCAGAGGAGGAAAGGGGGGGGGGGGTTGGCACCGGAGAATGCTTTCTGGTGTTGTAGAGGTCACAGGGGAACATTAAGGGGCTGCTTAGCACACGGAAATTCCACTGACCTGAGCGCAAAATGAGCGCGGCATCTTTGATGGTGGCGGTGACCAGCCCAAAGTGCCTGTGCAGCGGGTAGCATAAGACCCTTCTTCCAAAGGACACCAGGACCTCCTGCACAGAGCTGTACGTCTGAAAGGCAAAAAACAAAGGACAGTAAAAAAAAAAATGAGGGCCTGCTTACCTGCAGACTGTCAAATGCCATGACATCACCAAACAGCAGAACGGCTTGAACCTGCCCAATTAGGTGTGGGAAGCGTCAGAGAAATCTTTGCCCGGCTGAAAGCAAGGTGTTCAACCAGCTGCCTCCTGAACTGAGAGCCAGGCTGCGCGGCTCCTAATTGCAGTCATTTATAAAGTAATTACTCCTAACGACCTCCCTTTTATGAAGGGGAAAATGTCTGAGAAACCCCCGAACAGCACAACTGCCGTTTTAATTGTTGGGGGGTCTTTAATCTCAGTGTTAATTCCGGGGGTGTTTCCAGTGCCGAACACAAAAGCAGCTCAGGGACAGCTTTAGCATCCTCAGACTTTCCCGTTGATGTTCGCTCACTTGTTGTGAGCGCTCACCCCCTCCCCGTTTAAGGGCTTCCATGGCCAACGTGCAGATGTGTCCAATGTGGCAGGCGAGGAGAGAGAGGGATGCTGCTGGTTTAAGTGGGAGTGGGCGTGGTGTAAGGGGTAAGAGGAGACGGGGACAGTCTGTCACAGACGGCGGAGCAGTGAAAGGAGGTCGGCGTTAGCACCGCCCACTCCTGTGCCCCGCCCACTCACACCGGTATCCAATTACCCAGCATTGAAGGATCCCCCTGTGACACAGGGAATACATGAATCTGGAGGGTGAGAGGCTAGCCAAATTCACGCGCGCACCCCACTTATCTTTCACACATGATGGACTGGGGTCCAGCGAGTCAGGAGCCTCTCCCCCATTCGTCTGTCTGTCAGACCAAGCTCCAGCCTGTTCCGGGTCAGCGCTCTGACACACGCCCAGACGTCCCTCCTCCCAGTTTAATTTAACTAACCCTGCACTCTCAATGCCTCATGCATTTATAAACACACATTCATTCAATAAGGGACCACACAATGAGTTTCCAGCCATAATGCATGTTATATTTCTCACAGCTTGCTCTTGTAAAAAGGTAGAATTTCTACCCTAGTTTGAAAAACCAGGGAAAGTCAGTTAGTTTGTACGTCAGCTGCATAAATGAATTGACACAGTAAGAACATCATATAAACTTTATCAATTCATCTCAGCAGTTAAAAACTAGATATTGACATTTTCCTGATAGATGACTTCTGACTGTTTACATGATTCTTGACGCCTTGGTCTATCAAAAAATGTTTTTTCATCGATAGGCTTGTTCGTCAGTTGTCGAGCGGTTGCAGGCAGGCTGTCTGTGGCTGGTAACCACCGGCAGTGATTCCAGAGCGACGCCCGTGAAGCCCGCCGCGCGTCAGGCTCCAGATACGGCCTCGTGGGATAGCGTCCCCATTTCTCACGCGGAGCCTGTCAGGCACGTGCCTGTTCCCCGGGCTCCCAGCGCTCGCTGCCAAATGCCATCCCAGCTCAACTCACAAACACAACACTGAGCTCAAGTCTAGCGAGCAGGCATCTGCGACGTGCTGCACCGCACACACCGTGACTGACACGTCCTTATAGCCGACAGAAGCCCATGGTTACAGGAACACCACAAAGACTTGCAATATTCTTCTCTCCTGTCGTATTGTCTACGATGAACAAGCAGCGAGGACAGCGAGTCTTGCTCTTTGATCAGTAACTTGATCAATGTACTCTCGGTTAAACATGAGTGTCTTTCAATTTTATTTAGAACTTACACAGCATAGTATTTTAAACATGGTATAGTACATTAAATATGAACTGGGCTGTACGTGTGGCCTCATTTTTATTCTGATCCTTAATCAGGTACAGTATTCACACTCTAGCCAGTCACGTCCACAGGCCATCTCGCTTGAACGTCCCCTGTCTCCTGGACCGTTGTTCACGACAACGACCATACGGTTCTGGACACTCGTTTGCAGCCGTAAGTATTTATTCATGGCGGAAAAGGACTTGACAGGTCTTCCGGAAAACTCAGCAGAGGTGCCGCTGACACCAGCTCATTATGCTGCATTATTGATCATTGATAGGCCTGCCCAGCGTCTGACTAGCCTGAGCAACAGAGCCATGTATCCTCATGCAGCTGTAGGGTTTGCTGATACCTGCGGTTTCAAATGCAGTGAGAAAATGCAAGTGAAGCATCAAGCTGAAGCACCCTCTCTGAGCACAAGACGCGGTCCACAGTCCACGGTCCAAGATGCCGACCAAATCCTAATTGGCCAATGAAGGACGACATTAAAGGCATGGTACAGCTTATGACTGGCCATTCCAAATGAGGGAGATACTTTTGTATTTAATGGTGTTGTAACGAGTAACACACACAGTCTTCGCAGCAGTGATGTCTTGCCAGGTGCCGGGTTCCTCTTGCGATTTCTTCCCATAGGGGAGTTTTTTTTCACACCACCGTTTGAAGGTTCCCTCCCGCCCCCCTCCACTGGGAGCGTTTAACCTTATGTACCTGCTATTTGGGGGTTCAGGTCTTGTGTTTGCTCGATTTGCTCTTTTTTCTCTGTTTCTTGCCTTGCTACACTGTAAAGCATCTTTGTGACAGTTCTCTGTGAAAAGCGCTATACAAATAAAATTGAATTGGATTGAATTACAAATGTTGGCAGTGAATGCCCCAGATGGCAGGTAATGGAGAACTGACTTGTATAAGGATCCAACAAACCAATGACACAAGGGGGTCGTCCGCTTTGTAGCGACCCCTTTGAGGGAAGATTTCCTGCTTTTCTTCCATGACTTCCACAAGGCCAGACATATAACATTTAAAAACTCACCACCTGTGCATTTTTCTGCCTAACGAGCTGATGCAGTGTTCAGGAAACTGTGCTCATAATCATTATAGAGTGGTCAAATGGTCAATTAATAAAACGTATACAAACACACACACAACAATTTTCTGAATTATGCCATATTATTTAAAAAGAAAGTACATAGGCTACTCTTTCCCTTGATGCCCAAGTATACAAAATACTCAACTTATGATTCAACCTCAGTTATGAAACATTAGCAGAGACAAGCCCCATCCAACCCTCTTTCATTTCTATTGGGTGCCCATTCCACAGAGAAAAGTTGCTCTCCCTTACCTCTAACCAGCAGAGTGTGCCACTCAGTTTCCTGATGTTCCATGAAGATTCCACCTGAAAAACAGTCGTCACACCTCAACACATACAAGGTCGCAGCAGAGACCTCATGCCCTCCCACGCCCCCCCCCACCCCAGAATCTTAAATGTATTTGAGCCAAAATGTATCTTCAAATGCAAATGCTAGGTCCTAAAATAAACCAAAGACCTCAAGTATATTTGGGGATTCAAACATCCCAGGGGCCTCAAACACACAAGGGGCCTCAAACACAACTCGTGTTTAAAACACACCGGAGATGGAAAAGGCACCCAGGACTCCCATTAAAATCATCCTCCTCTTACAGGGCCGTGCTGATGTAAGTGCAGCCGGGCGCCGCGGTCTAACATTTCATAGGCTCAGCACCACAGGGCCCGATTCGCGGCCAATAAAAGTGATGCAGCGCTTTCAACAAAAAAATCCATCGCCGCTTAAGACCGACATCACCGCTAAGAGTGCGAAATAACAATAACGCATTCATCAAGGCGGGAGATAACCTCGTCCGCTTCAGACTCGCGGGTCTGCTTCCAGAGGCTAACGACTCCCGCCAGGAGGCAGCGGGAAACCGCGCTCGGTCGCGGCAGATGTTCGGCTTGCTCCTCCGTCCAGCACATCTGTCTGCGGCAGTTACGCTTTCGCAAACTGCAAGTACAGTTCCTCTCAAATTTACTGCAGCGGCCTCGACTGAAGAAAAGCGCTCTCGCACCCTCACTGCTCGCACATTAACCTCACAGCCGGCCAAGTGCAGCAACGGTGTCCATCAACAGAGATATGAACCCAACCCACTGCATTCTGCCCGCTCTCACAAAGCTACAGGGCTAGCTGTTGGCACCACTGCTTGAGGAAGAGACGGGCAACTCCTTTGCTTTGGTTGTCAGAGACAGTGGAGCCACGCATTCCTTTGGGCCAGTGGTAACCTACCCTGTTCCTGGAGGTTTTCACCCCAACCCTAACAAAACACACCTCATTCAACAGCTACAGATCGCATTGAGCTGCTGATTAGTAGAATCAGGTTTAGCCAAATTATGGTTAGAATGAAAACCTACAGGACAGCAGGGTTGGTTACCACTGCTGTACGGTGTGGGACTTGTGACCTGAGGACAGTGTGTGGGTTGAAACTTGGGTAAAAATTAAAAAAAAAAAAAATCCAGTATGCATTCAGTGGGAGGGGACAGCCGTTTAGCAAATGACCAATAAAAGCACAGTGACCTCTGCATATCGCCCCCACCCTTTCCTGACCTCCACTCACGTTGTGCTCGCCCTCGGTGGTGCGCACGTCATACGTGTACGCCAGGATGATGTCCAGCAGGCCGAGCCACGTGTGGAGGCGGGACTTCCTGTCCAGCAGGTACGATCGGTTGGTGAACTTCCTCAGCTGGTCCTTCTCCTCTTCTGAGAAGGTCAAACCTGCAAGAGGTGGAGCAGACTGTTAATGCTGGGAAGACAACTCCACTGAAAAAAAAAAGAGCGCTCCAGATTCTCAAACAGACCAGTCATATTCGGCACAGAAACACATCTTGACTTAATTAAAAACACGAGACTAGCGCTGCTGGGACCGGATCGTGAGCCTGAACGAGGGAGCCCAGCCGTGAGGCGGGCGGGTTTCGGAAGGCTACTGCGCTTTCCGCCGCTGTTGTTTGGGAACGCTCGACAGCCCCTGAGCCTTCCCCTCGAAACCAGCCGAATGTTTAACAAGCAATTATCCCCGAGCCAAAGCGGCTAAAAGCAGCGCGGGGAGTTCGCGGCGACCGGCGGGAGCTCGTTGAATCTGAGAGGCTTCACCCGCCCCGCCGCGGCTCTTGATCAATGCGCCGCAGACTGAAGTGATCGCCGTGCGGATTCAAACGCGCCCCCATGCTGGAGAACTAAATTAGGATGAATATCACACACCCCACGAGCAGCAGATCGAGCAGCTCGCCTTCTCATGCAGAACCGCTTCTCTCGTGCTCTGTCTCATCTCTCGTTCACACACACGCACGCACACACACACACGCATGCACGCACGTGCACACACACACACACTCACACACAAACACACACACGCACACACACACACACCCTCACTCACACACAGCTTTTGCTTTCTTTAAGCAGACACATAAACAACGTCCATACCAAGATTCACCAGACAAAAAAAAACAAATAAAAACATTTGGAGCTGCTTATCTTTAAGCACCAGAGGGTTGGGTGTAGGCTAAATATAAACACAGGGGACGGTCTCTCAGACCAGAGCTGCTTGGCTTCTGGCACAAGGTCCTTAGCTCTGGCCATGAGGGACAGAGACCGCTGGAGCAGACAGGAGAATGAGACGTGCAGGGACTGGTCTATCCACTCATCACCACTTCTCTAAAGAAAGCTCCACATCCTCCTGCTGCACTTTAGCTCAAACTGCCCAGGGAACCGCAGCGAATAGTAGTTACAGTACCCACAATCCCAACCCTGACAACCCACAATCCTCCCCTCATAACCCACAATCCTCCCGTTTCAGGCCCAGTCATTAATGCAAAAACTCTCTTACGACGGATGCTGACAAAAAGACCCGTTCCATACACGACACCAGGGACAAATTTGAGAATGTCATTGCCCGTGGAGTAATCAAATGGGGGGGAAAAGGGAAAAGGAAGGATCCACACACAAATGAGGTGAAAGACAAGATCTCAATTTTCAGGACTGAGGCGTGATCCAATAAAAGGGAGGGAATGAATAATTCACTCGGTCATTCCCTCCCTCCCTCCCTCCCTGCTCCTCTCTCGAGCGCTTGTGTAGTGCTTTGATTCCGCGATCGTTCCACCAGCCTCAGGAGAGCTCATGACAATTTCACATCTGTCGAGGAAATCTGTCCAGAGACGGAACGATATGGATGTCTTTGTCTTTCGGAGAGCCAGATGGTGTCTCCGACACCATGTTAATTCTCTCCCTCAAAATCCGAATTAGAGTGGAGACAGATTCTGCTCCAAGGTTCTGGAATCTGAAACTTTAATTGCCTGCATCCTGCTTGGTAACACCGGGAGATGAGTTTTTTTTTTTTTGTTGTTGTTGTTTTTTTGGAACTTAAGACTACAAAAAAGGCTCTCTGATATTATAATTACAATAACTGGTGCCAACAGAAATTCACAGCCTCAGATGGACAGACAGTGACCACCTTTGACTCTTATTCAAAGCAGCTCAATTTCACAATCAATTCAGAATAGTATCCTTGTCATTTCGCAAGGAAATTAATTACGGAGTTTGACACATTTTAACTGAGGAACCTTAAAAGAAAAAAACAAACGTGAAAGATGACAAGAACGAAAGCGATGGTAAACTGAATTGACAGTTCTGAAGGAAGGCCGATGGGTGACACTGTTCGTTCTCACTCCCGCTGTGGACGAGGCCTTGTTTTGGTGCGGATGCCATCTGTCGCCGGACGATGTCAGGGTTCCTTATTGTGCCAAAGACCTCGCTACACCACTGCAATAAATCGGTACTTACAGAGGCCAATTTGAATTTTTAACCGTATTCAAATTTTAAACAGCAGTTCACAGGCAAATGAACAACACCGACACCATGCCCTTAAACCAACCCTATAAACTTGTATGAGATTCAGGCACTTGAAGATTCAAGATTCAAAGTCAAAATTTCAAAGTAAAAGCCACAACATCCTATATTGTACTGGATGAGAAAACAAAGAGTTCTGAATGATGTGGACACACTGGCATGCCTTAAAAGGTGAACTTTCAATTTAGTACGTACAACGCATCAAGCCATTACCTGGAAAGCACTCAACAGCAACCAGCAGCAACAAAACAAGCACCTCTGACAAAAGACAACATTTACCCAGACAATCTGAGCCCTACTGAGCCCGTCAAGTGCCACCAACCAGGCGAGCTAGCAGGAAACGGTGCTGTCAGACGTCCTCCATCATTCACTGGTCTACGATTGAGCCCCCGCTGCGCGTTCTGCTGGCCCGCGTTAGAGAGCCTGACGGACGGCAGCCCAGTTAAGACGCGGCAGAGATATCCGTGTCATCTCTGCTTCTGTAAAAGGGCGGCGGCAGCGGCTGCACAAAGCTATCTCTTCCATCTAAATCGGCCTCAGGCGGGAACAACGGCCGGCGGGAACATAATCTGCGGCTGTTAAATTCATCTGAATTAGCGGGCTGTTAACACTGCGCGCACGCAAGCGAGCGACCGGCTACACGATCCCTTATCACCTCCATCTCAGGAAGAAAAACTCCACGGGCTCAAGTCAACAAGCCACAGATCTCTGAGGAGCATTGATTTCACAGAGAGAGAGAGAGAGAGAGAGAGAGAGAGACTCTCATTTCATAACTGACTATCCAGTCTTTTCAAACATGAAATAGCTCCATATGTGAGCCAAAACAATCACGGTTAAAATTTATTTTTGAATCCCCTTTCCAAACTTGAGCCATTCATTCACAGTGTTCACACCTAGCCAGCCAAACTTTGGTTTCAATCAAATTAAATTAGCGTAAGGTAAGGGAACATTCACTTAAATAACAGAATTAAAATGATCTTGAACAGAAGACAACACAACACAGACCACAACTTCACCACTTAAAAAAGCACAGTCTGCACCAGTCATTTTTGCACCTGTCGTCATTTTTGGTCTGATTTTAAAGCATTTCACATTTGTTAAGTGAGAGCCAACATTCACATGAATGCACAATAATTCAAACTGACAGGAGTAAAAGGAGCCCTTTTTGTTTCCAGTGATATCACACCACCTGCTGGTAGAAATCCATAATTGCATTATTTAAAATACATATATTTTTTCCCCATAGTTGGGACACACTCCTGCAATCCAACCGTATATCAGTATAATCATGACCGTGTTCAATAAGAGTGCGTGAGAATCACGCTAACACAGCAGTCTCTGAGTGTGTCTCTTGCCTTCTTTGTCTCACCAAATTTGGAATTGCCCATTGCGCCTGGAAGTACCAGTGAGCCCACACAAAAAGCACTGTGGTTGAAACGTCCGCCCTCGCCACCCTACAGTTACATGATACTGCAGGAGATGCTGGTAGCCAGTGGGAGCTTGGCATCTCATTTACAGCAGCTAAATAACCCTGCCCAAATGAAGCCAGCCCTACCCACGTGAGAGGAAGTCAGCTGCACCTCACTGCTGCAGACTGCTTTCAAGGCCCAGGCTAGCCTGGCAGGAACCTTTCAACTCATTAGGAGACTATGACAAGCGTGATTTGTGTTGCCAATGTCTAGCGTTATTTAACACTACAAAAAGCTTTAACTGGAAAGGTGGGAAACACAAAGGTAATCAGGCACATTAAAAACTGAATGGGAGGGAAAGAACCGACCAACAGAAGATCAGAAGCATCTCCCATGATTATGCAAATTTACAGGGAGGGGAACGCACTCACCTGGGTCTTGGCTTGATTCACACCACCATGGACGGAACTTAAGCAGGTTCTGGACTGCATCATCTTCAAACAAGTCAGCACTGAGGGACACAAAACACAAGCACAACCTCAACCTCAACAGAAGGGCCTCCAGTTTCACCATTAGACCCAGAAAAACAGATCAGGAAAGAAAGCACAGGGAAGTAAATATTCGTCACTAAATATTATTTCCACACAGCGAAATCTCACATCACATTTATTTGAAATTTGGTTTTAGCATTGAAATGAAACGTGCACTAGGGGAATGCTCAACCAAGTGTGCGCAAAAACAACAACAGGCTGGACTCTGCTGAGGCAAGGCTCTGGCTCGCAGGTGATTGGTCGGGGTCTGCTGAGGCAAGGCTCTGGCTCGCAGGTGATTGGTCGGGGTCTGCTGAGGCAAGGCTCTGGCTCGCAGGTGATTGGTTGGGGTGATCTGCGCTGGTCCCAAACTGGGCCTACCCCATTATTTTTGAACAAATAATGCTGCATCTACATTTAGGCTACCAAAATGTGAAAGTCCATCTGGCTTATACTGTGCCAACAGCTTCACAGCATTTTACTGAGCCAAACAAGTCAGCGCCAACAAAACCTGAACACAAGAGATGGGATCTGTACTGGGGTTAAAATGGTGCAGCTTGGTTTGGAGTTTGGAGATTGATTAATTAATACAGAAAGCCTTAAAAATGGCCATACTGTTCTCTGCATATGCACTTTCGCAAGTCTAAGATGGCAGTAAATGCACAGGCACACCTTTATTTAATGAAAACATGCACTCATTCATTCTCTGATTGGCTGGTAACATCCCTGACCCCTCCCATGTGTTTTATAAATACCAACTGATGCCATTGGAGTGATGCTACAGAATCTCCCAATTCAGACTCAACAGGCTGAAGCACTCTTGTACAAGTACTCAGTGTACTGGGCAAGTGCAATCATGGGATCTTATTCAAGAAAATGGCCAGGTTCGATATTTCTGAAAATGGGCAGCACCAAATGAAGGGGGAGATAAGTGTTGTGTGTCATGTGATGTCTATGTGTGCAAGTGAATGTCAATATGTAGAACAGTGCTGTTAGTTAATGAACAAAACACTGCCTTGTAATAGTTTTTTAAAAATGTATATAAAAATTTTGTAAATAGTGAATTAAAGAATATTTGAGGTCCAAAGTATCCGTGGACAATTATCTATAAATCCTATTTAATCCCATTCATTTTATTAAATTTTGTCATCTTCAGCAGACAAGCTTCCCACTGACAACCAGCCAGTTAGAATTCTGAGATGGTATTGTATGACAGACAGCAGTGGCAGTGAATGAATGTTGGAATACTATGAGATTTTACACTGGCACCTAATGACATGGATGGCAGGCACTTGGCTTTCCTAGCTCGTAGCAAGGAAAAACCCAAGTGGTTGGTTCAAAGCAAATCCTCACTTTTTAATTCTTAGAGTAGTCTTGTTTCCACAAGAGCTGGTTGATAAGTCTACTTTGAGTAAATTTATTTTACAGAGTGCTCCAGGGTCTCTCTGGGATTTGTGTAATGTTGTCTGAGTATCAGGACGGTAAGACGGAGGCTCTAGGATCTGAATGAGCCTTTGTTGAGGCTGACTGAGAACGATGCGGGAGACAGGGAGACAGACTCCTGCATATTTAAACAGGCTGGCAGGAGAGGAGAGGTTCCTGCTTCTGTCACTGGGGGGGTGGGAAGTCCCTCTGTGGGCTGACTGTTCCCCCAGCCACACCTCCACTTCCCTCCATCTCTACCTCTCCACCTCTCTCTCTCTCTCTCTCAAACCATGACTGCCCCCACCCCCCCCCGCTCTCTCTCACTTCCTGTCTCTCTCTATCTTCCATTAGTTCACTCACTATCTCTCCCTGACTGTCTGTCTTTGCTAAAAAATGAGGTGCGAGAACACAGTTCTGTCAGTGCCCGGACACATCCTGCTGTTCTGTGCTTGTGCTGCTTCTGTTTCTCAATGCTCCATGCCAGGGGTGTAAGCTACCTGCTGGCCTTAACATTCTTCTAAATAAGCCAATCTGACATACATCAAATAAAGAATGCCGGCTGAAGGCTATGCTTGTATCCTTTTCCAAATAATTTCATTGTGGTTTGGTACCACAGCGACCTAGTGATGTTGAATACAACTAATAAGCAATTTAAAGTTATGCCTGGGCATGCAGTGCACACCAGCAAATGCTGCTACAAACAGTGCAGTAAGGCTCATTATCCAGACAGAGACTTGTATAGTATGTACAGCTGCTTTGGGCAGATAATCAGAAAACCGAACTAAATGTGCCGCAATGGCTCACACACCCACAGCGTTGAGGCCGGTATACTGATGGGAGGAAAGTCTTGGGACCAGACTTAGAGAACATAATACTTACAGATAATGGTCTGGGTCAAACTTGGCGAGCTCCGCGGCAAGGCGTTCCCGTCTCCTCTCGGCTGCCGTGGCTCCGTCAGGCGTCTTCACGTCCACGACGTCACTCAGCTCATCCTGATGGGAAAGTCGGACGGGGTCACCGTCCGCACCCGTGACCGGTCTGAGCGTGTGCGAAACCCTGGGCCCGACAGGGGGACTGATGCTCTCTCTGCCGCTAAACTCTCAATCACCACAGCGGAGCTGCAGGAAGACCTCAGCCCTGCCGTCACAATCCCTGTCATTAGCCTCCACGCTAACGCTAATCCGTTATCCACTGGGCCACGACATGCATCTTCTTCTGTATCTTCCGGATACAGATTGACAGTAGGAACAATGGAAGCACCTGGCTGTCTGTACTGGAGGGGGTGGGGGGTGGAGTGATGATTTGTCTTGAGGCCTGTCAGGCTGGAAGACCGAGTTCACAGCGAAGCCAGGTGTGAAGTCTCACACAGTTTTCCCTCAGCAGTATCTGCACCAGTTCCCCAACACTTCTCTCTCTCCTGTCCACACACACTACTGATGAGATCATTATCTGCTTTTAATAGACTCGCCAAACAGACTTACTATCACACTTTCAGCAACATGTTAACACCCATTTACTGGTCACCAGGCAGAATAATTAAATGGCTTAATTCACAACCAGAAGGCTGCGAGTTTGAGTCACATACGGGGAGTGTCTTTACCCTTACACCACTAAATAAAGTACAGTAGTTGACCTTGAACTGCACTCAGTAAACACATCCTGTAGAATGATTGGACAAAATAAGAATGATGGCAATGGGACCTCTGGAAGGATCTGACATAGCAGTTTAGCGTGAAGTGCTATACCAATGGGTACAGCAGTGCTACAGCAGAGCAATAGTTTCTCACCCCAGAAAAGATTACCTTCTGGTTCACTGCATGGTGAACAAAACTTAACTACATAACCTTCTGCCCTGCTAACAGGCCGGGTCGAGCCAAAATGGTGCCCGTTTCACGCAGGGCCAACAGCAAGCACGGGAGCAAAGGAACAGCACACCCGACTGAAACGACCCATATAAGGAAAAACTAATAACAAGAAGCTACTGCCAGGACTGTCTGAATCCCAGACGGAGAGTTATACTCGTCTGTTGGAAACCAATAAGATGATAAAAAGGACTGTCAAAGACAATTTGTGTTTCAATGCATGCTTGTTATGAGCAAATGAGAAAATGAGATTTGCATTCAGACAGTCTACAGTAAGCTGAAAATATGAGGCCAGTGAAGAGTGGCCGCAGAGGGAGATTTCTGATGCAGTCTCAGTGGAATTGGAACTCTGACACACATTCTGATTCTCAGGAGTGAAAATGTATGCAAAGCTGGCTGGTATTCACTCCAAAAAAAACAAACAAAAGAAAAACCCTACAGTGCAGCAACAAAGAACTGAATTTAAAAATGCAAATGCAGACAGTTTAACAAACATTTCCAGCTTGTTCTGAGATACCTGCAGTCTGGTGAACACGCCTGATCTGAGATTCCCAAAGCCGTATTTCTGGTGAGCGTTCATTTCTTCCTCGGAGTTCTCTTCGTACACCTGCTGATCGACCTGCCAGTCAAACTCTTCCTCCTCCTCCTCCTCTTCCTCCTCACCATCCACATTCCCACTACAGGCTTCTGAAGAACACACAAATAAAGAGCTTCAGCGCTGGAAATCAAGCATTCCACTCAAGTGCATGGTGCCAGTAGCTTCATTTAATAACCAGAAACACAAGGTTTATAAACAATGTCCAAGGAAGGTCATACTGGCTCTCTCAGATTTTTTGCTGTGGTGAATAGCATTTGCCTTGATCAGGAGACGACAAATGCGCTGCACTTACCCATGTCCTCCACTAGGGGTTTGGCTGATCGGGATCCCTTGGGGGCTAAAAGACTGGTCAACATTTGTAGCCCTTCAAAGTGCTGGCCGGGGGTCTCCTTTGGGACACGCAGGGTGAAAAGGCCTGGGAAACACACAGGTCATACAGTGGCAGTCAGGACAGGCCAGATTAATCATCACAGAGTGACAAGAGATCAACAGCAGAGGGAAGACCTTCCCAAGCCAAGGTCATGGGGGCTAGTTTTCAGCCGGTTTCACATTCCCCTTGAGCAAATGACCATCTATTGGCACCACTAACTATATGAACCGAGAGACATAGCTACTCATGGGTCAAAGAATGTTATCATTTTACACAGCTGAGCTGTGGCCTTCTGGGACAAAGGTTGGGCACCCTCTGTTCGTCTATACACAAAGCACTTAGCTCTGCGTATTCCAGATCTCTCAAAACGGCGTGTCTGCTCTGTAAATGGTCTACATGGACACTAAATCTCAAGCCCACAGCAATGCCAGTTTGGTATCGAACGCAACATTTGTATATCTGCAGAACCAAGATACAGTACTTCAAAAGTGATCAGGATCGGTCTCGTTTAATTTAATCACGACGAGACGAACATTTCACAGTTTCGTGCATTTTAACGACAGCATAAAACTTTGGGCGCGGTGTCAGATTATTTACCTTTAAAACGCATTAAGCCTCTGATTGCCTCGGCTGTGGACCTTTAATGAGGCTCGTTGAGTCCAGAAGAGGCATCTAAACGGTTTCTAATTACTCGTGTAAACAGGGACACACATTACAGCTGCTTCATTGCCAGCTGTTGCTGAATTATTTAAACACTGTGTGTCAAACAGAGCATTATGGGAATAAGGCGCAGGGGAGGGGCCAATACACAGACATATAATTCCTTCTGTACAAACCAAACATAACTGAAACCACTAATTAGCAACTCATTAAAGAAAAACCGAGATTTTAAGAGTAAACCAAAGGAAAACCATGCCACCGTTTTGTTTTCATGTTGCACATGTTCATGTCAAATGCATCCACATTCTTGCATAAAATGCAGGGGGAAAAAAGACAAATTGCGAGTGTGATACACAGCTGTTCATTAATAATTATGCTATTGAAGTGGAATTGTATGCAAGTATCCACTTTGTGAGGCTTTCAATAAATAATACTGTTCTGCACTGTCAAAGCCATTTTTTTAATGTCAAATGCATATACAAATATACATGTATACTATATACAGTAATATATAATTAATATAACAAATAAAATAGAAATATAAATGGTAATAACATGCCAGCTGAAGTAGAAAGAGACTGCAGGGGGGAGGGGGGGCATTTATTACCACATTAACTAAATCAATGGCCTACTAAATCACAGATAACTCTACATTTAATTAAGACCATCACCAGCATTTAGTCAAAAAGAAAGGCACAGGGGATCAATCAATTAACGCCTGATTGAGGCTATAACTCACACACCCATAATGCTGTGTACCACTGTCTGGTGTCCAGGATGAGAGAATCTCGCAATTACATCACAGATATCTCACAAAGAGAAGATGGCCACTTCTATTGTTAAAATAATGAACAGCCATGACCCCACTGTCACTACATGCTTTTCTTTCTTCTTTACTTCTACGGGACAGATGGATGGTGACACTGATGGTCAGTGAAATCATGTCATGACATATCATATCCCGATATCACTAGACATCTGTCAGTCAGATTATAATTTTTTCTTTTCAGTTGAAAAGATCACACTTGGTTTAGAGTACTCTTTTGTTTTCCATTCTCTAAATGTTCAAGTGGATGTCTATATCCAGTTTTTGATAAATTTTTCAATAATAACAATATTTACAACTGAACAAACGGTTTTGGAATATGCAGGTATGGGTGGTGATAGTGATAAACGTGTTAAAAAGCAATATTGAGAAAACACATTTCGTTTTTGAAAAACCTTTTTCTTTTAACATTTTACTACTTCACCCATTTGTAGTTGTGAAATCTGGATTAACACAAACTGTTAAAGGGTTTTTGTTTTAGGACACACTTAGATTTTTTTGGTATCCTTTTTTGGAGGGGCTGGACATGACGTAGATTTGGTACTTGTCCAGTTTTCATTTGTCTGGACCCTGTCTTCATGTGTTCTGTTGTTTTACAAAACATATAAAAATGCTGAAGATTAAGACTGCCTCCATTTGTGGCACTGGAGAACAGGCAGTATGACCATCTGACACATGCGACAAACCTGTAAATTCTGAATTAGTTTATGCAGTTTGGCAAAAGTCTTTTTGGATTTGAACAGCGGGATCACTCAGGACACTGCAGTGAAAACTGTCATTTATATTGTGCCGATTCCTTACAATTATAGGGGGTGATTGCATCTCTGGTGTTGCATGATTACGACACAGCTCCTAAGCCAGGGTAATTCATTTCTGAGATGGTCCATTTATTTTTATTGCCCATGATGTGTTTTGCTGTGCACAATATATTCAGCAGCAGAATCTCTGATCACCCCCCCCCAAACCCCCACCAACCCTTCTCTCCTGAGAGCCCCCCCCACTAAAGATGAATTGCGGTTTTAAGTCCATTTTATTTTACCTCAGAAAGGCAGAGGAAAATGTCATCTGCACGTGTGCACTTTTGTGATGTATCTGCCATTGCGGCTCTTAGACATGGACGTGAATCACGCATGCTGCAGGTTCTATTGTCGTGTTGAACGGTAATAGTAAGAGGGCACGCCTTTATTTTCCAACAATACATGCTGAATGCGAGTGATGCAAACCTATGTCAATATTAATGCGTGTGGAGTGGGACAGAGTGCAAACACCCACTTTGTAAGGCAGTTTCAGGTCCAACTATGCCTCATGTTTTCAATCTCGACTGCTATTCTGCCCTGTAAAAGGCTTGTTTCATGTCAAGTGCACACAAATTAACATCTAGGACTCTTGTTTTAATGGTGAATAATGGTGAATAATATTAATGTGTTTTTGGTAGATTAGCCATTTCCTTCACCACACCTTTTTGGTGATCGCTTGGAAGTTATGGTGCGTAAGCTGACAAGGGTCTATGCTACTGTAGCTGGGAGCAGTAAATATCTGGTGATAGTGTCACCAAGGGAGGAAGGCATTCACTTGGCAGTGTGCTTCCTACCTCATTGCGCAGTAGTTTCTCCAGCTGATCAGGCACCTGTGCCAGCTGCATTAGTAAAGCAGGGCTTTGGTGAAATAAATCACTAGCAGAATTCAGAAGGAAAAGAAACTGGTGGCTGCATGTAGTTCAGATGCATGCATTCAATCTGCACAGCAGAAAGGGAATTAGGAATACTATTAGTACTATTAGAATACTTTCTGAAATGGGGCAGAAAATTGTTAAAAAAAGCATATTACCTTTGTCAACATCAAATGAGGCCTTTTCTCTCCCATCCTCCACTATTCTTCCAGGTAGGGTCAACCTGGTGAGAAAATGATCAATAATGAAACACAGATATATGTTTTAAGGTTATTGGTTCAAATTCCAACTGAGCCTTTGATTTAAGCGCCTTGAAAAAGTACATGTATGGCTCCCATCTCCTTTGCACTTGTTGCATTTGAAAATTCCTCATTTGAAAATAAGCACTTTTCACCCCACAACAGTCAGGCTTTAACACAGCTACAGTCTGTATTTCGACTGGCACAGACATTCTGAAAACAGAGCATAGTGGAGCTGCCAACAGAGGAAGACTGGAAAGCTTATGAAACCACTGCCAGCTCTGCAGTTAAAACTCCACACAAAAAGCCAGTGATGAAGCACACAGACAAGCAGACAACCTCTCTTTTCCTGAGCAGGCAGCTCACCTGAGGAAGTACGGTTTGGCGTAGAACTTGAAATCCTCTCCGTCGATGTAGAGATCAAACTCTGACGTCCGGGTGTAGGGAACACGGATGCTCAAGAGGAGGAAGTCTGCCTCCTGGCTGAGCTCAAATGCTGGGGTCAGCATGATGTGGCCTGCGGGCAATCTGAAAGACAGGCCCAAGGGGATCTGTGGTGCTGCAGTGTTGTACAGTGGTAAGAGAACTGGACAGCCTACTCAAAGGTAGTGGGTTTAATTCCCAGCTGGGGCACTTCCATGGAGGGCAGTCCTCAAACTTTTATGAAATGCTACTCTGGGGAAGATTGTTAACCAGCCGATATGCTAATCATTGTGAACCTTCTGAATATTCATGCAGGGCTCTGTCCATGACAATTCCCTGACAATGTATTTTCCGTCCTTTCACATAGGCCCTACCTCTTCACAAAAATGCCTATTTATCAATAGAATAACAGCACCAGGAACCCTTGATAACCAAAACACACAGTAAAATTTTAAGTCATTTCACAGGTAATATAAACTTTAGACACCAGGGGGCGCTGAATTTAGTAAGTTTCGTCACAGTCGGACTTAGCCTGATATCAGACAGAATTGTCAACTCGTTACACTCCATTTCCATCTGCAGTGGGCAGGATTCAAAGGTCTGGACCCAGTAATGGTTACTTCACTGGTATGTAACAGACACTTATCCAGAGAGACTTGCAATACAAACCCAAATGAAAAGAACAGGGCTCAAAATAATTTTTTGACAATTTTTAAAAGAACCTTTGCCTAGCAATAAATGCATTTTCAACTGGGTTTAATGAGCCTTTTAAACTAATAGGAATTATAAATGAATTAGGGTAGTTTCATCATGAATTGGTTTTACCATATGTGTGTATGCAAGTGTGTGTGTGTGCGTGTATGTTCCCAACCATGAACAAAAGGATTTTTATTATGTACTCTATTCAGTTTGGCTGATATCCTGAGGTAAACACATTATGTGTGACCTATCTGTAGCTACCACAAAGGTAAACAGTACTATAGTATAGTACCATGTACATGGAGGGTTAAGAAATGTGTATTATAAATGACCTGATTAGAAACAGAAAAACATGAGCATGGTCTGATTTCACATTGAAACAAGCCAAGTAATTTTTACAATTGGACACACTGCATTTCCGGTGTCAACTTTATGAAAAGACCACTAGCACAGGCTGAAGGAGATTAAGCCAAGACAGAAAATGTGTCCTCTATAAAGTCCAGTGGTGAGAGATATGCATGCATGAAGCTCTGATTGGCCTGTTTGTTTGAAATTCCCCTGACCTATGAGCTCAGCAGCTTTTTTCCATCCTGGTAAGAAGATCCATCTGGCCTCCTGTTAGCTTCTCCCCATAAAACAATGTATGCACATACTAAAACCCTACAGACTCCACAGCAACCAATACTGGTGTCCCATGCAGAGCTCCTGGAGAGTGATTTATGAACACTTTAGGGAAAATAAAAAAGGTTAAACTACGGTATGCATTACAACTGAAATCATTTGAAAAAATATATTTGGTGTCTCAACATGACAGTAGACTACAGAATGGACATTTGTGACCGTATCATGAGTTGTTTTCTTTCCACTGGTAGGGTCACTCAACCCAAAACCATGACCCATCCTCTATACACCCCAGCTACACAGAATTTTAGCCAGACATGAGGAAATAACACTGAAGATGCTCACAGAGAGCTAACCTCCCCCTACAAAAAGGTTACAAGGGGCTGTTTCCATTTGTGCCCTTATACAATAAGTAAATATTTGAACCTTTTTGTTCATGTTATCTGATGAATGCTACTTTTTGAGAATTATGTCGGTGCATGACAGAACAATCTGGAGACCGCGTTGATGACAATCGGTTCAAATCAGATCAAAATTGTAAAAACAATGTCCATGGAAGGGTACTCTCAGGTTTCATAAGCCGCATTGATTGGTGGTATACGTGGAGAGTAGTAAAACATGCCTAAACAACGCATCACAGTAAAGACCTCAAGAACAAATCCTGATGTCGTTAGTTGGTAATGTAGTCTAATTCCAGTTTACGCAAACAGCTACACATCGGTTTAGTTTGGAAAAGTAAGTAAAGTTAGCAATTGCTTACTGCAATTTGCAAATACATGCGACAACTGTGGTACAATACACACAAGGTAGCATCTTGCAGCAAAGCAGGTCGTATAATTAACTCATAAATTTGAGTTGATCCAGAAGAGGCAGCCCATCACGCCAGTCATTCACGTAGCTAGTCTAAGAAACGCTTGCCAGCAATTTGCTAATGTGTGGTTTTAGTAATTTAGCTAATGTACCACGGATCAGCTAACTCTACTGGCATACAAAACGCAAAAGTTTTCAGTGAAAGACAGCCGGTCCTCCTGAAAGAAAGAGGCTGAGAATGTAATGGTTATTCAAATCTATAATCCATTATATGATAATAACGGCAGCTAGCCATCAAGCTAATTTGGCTCAGGGTGAGCGAAAATCATCATTGTAACGTGTAAAATCAGCCAAATGCGAAGATAGCCAGATAGCACTTAGCTCGCCAGCTGTTACAACAAGACAACTACAGATAGACAAACAATTGCGATTGTTGTTTATCGACCTTGTTACTTACCGACAGGCACAGAATCACACAATCAACAAGGACTAGGGGAAATAATATATCTGGACCAATTTAGCTACCTGTCTAAACAGTGTTCTAGCTCGCTTTCAGCATAACCACGCGGAAACGTGTAGCCCTTCTACTATTACACATTTCAGAAACCATGTTTATACCGTATTACCACATATAAAACCGACTGATAAAATATTTCTTCATTCTTTTTTGGTGGTATTTGATGGCGGGGTTTACCCTTCGTGTCCGACCCACTACCGCCATCTACTTTGCAGGAGTAACCAAATGAGATTGTAGCTTACTCGTAAGCAGGGCTGGTTTACAGTGTTAAAAAAAGAGAAAGGAAATAATAATAATAATAATAATAATAATAATAATAATAATAATAATAATAATAATAATATTTTTTTGTTATGTTTGTGTCTGTGTATGACTCTGGGTATGTGGCTTTGTTTCGAAATCTATTTTTAAATATCATTATTGTAAATTGGCTACATCTGTGAATTAACAAAGTTGTTTTTTTTTTGGGGGGGGGGCAGACTGGCAATGGAAAATCAATTGTTATAACACGAAGTCTTACTCTTTAAGTAATAGATGTAACTGACCTGAGTAGCACAACTTCGTCCTGATCCTCATTTCAGCAAAATAATATTTTACGCTAAAATAATATTTTGCCATGCTGTGCAAACAGCAAAAGCAATGGTACTAAATAATCAGCAGACCTACATCCTTTACCCAGACATTTCATTCACCGTCTCCAGAATGTTGTTAGGTGCCAGAGGGTGGTAAGAGCAAGGATTAAAGTACTCACGAATCCGTACAGCTAAATCCATGTGATGGCCAGGCTAACTTGGGTTTTGGGATGCCTTGTAAGCCAACTCGGTTTTTTAGACACGAATTTTTGGTCTAGAACTTAGCGTGAATGATTGTATACAAACCCACTCACTTCATCCAATTTCCTTGAATTAATTAATTTATTAAAAATGTTATGTATGTGCTCATTTTTTTGCTAAACCATTTGCATCACAAGTGTAACTTTTTTTATGATGTCCTCATGTCTTTTAAATCCCTTTTAGGTAACCATTCTTCTAAATATTACGGTAAGAACAAGTAGGCCCTCCTCCTGGAGTAATTTTGTGTGGATGTGTTCGGTGGCGCTGCGCTCTGTATCATCTTTTGCACAATGCAACTAGGGAGAACAAATCATAAAATGTCAAGTCTGGTTTTAATTTCCTATCCCCAGCCATGAAGGAAAAATCTGACGTCTTTTCACGGAACCAGGACACTTTTTCACGATGAAAATTCATTGCAAGTTTGTGGTGATCGTTATATGCTTCGGAGTTTTGCTACTTTTGTACTTCTTAGTGGGCAATGCTGCAGACGAGCCGCCTTTGAAAGAAGTTGCGAATGATAACTCTTTTCCACCTTCATCCGGACTGGGAAAAATAGTTTCCGTGAAGTTGGGAAAAAAACCTCGACTATCTCGCATTTCACAAAATCAGCCACGTCCGAACCGAAGGGAAGGCAAAGTAACGCACAGAGGAGGCTTTGTAAATGCGAAGCTTAGGTAAGAAATCTTCGCATCAGTTCTTGCTTGCTAATGCTGATGATGTGATGCATTTTCTTCAAACTGTTCTTTCTGTGCACTACAAACCTCTGTTTTTGTCGTCACATATGTTCTAATTCTTGAGACATAATAATAATAATAGTATTGATAGCAATAGTAATAATACTAATAATAATAAAAAAATATTGTTATTATCAAACGGCATGATTACATTAAATCCTTATGTTTTCTATTATAATTAAAAATGTTTCTTTCTTTATTTATTTATTTATTTATTTTAGAAAATGGCTGTTAATTTACCACTCAATTGGATATGATTTTGGAGGCATTCATAGACATGGTTATTTGCTTTTTAAGAAGTTGCAGCATATGTCTGCCTGTAATCACTTTCTAGCCATGTAGGTCGACATGATACTACTTCAGTTATGGTCATTCAGAGAGGTGCATCTAATTGTCAAGGATCTATTGAAAGTAAACTGCAGCCACTACAGGTCAATTTGCATATATAATTATATTGAGACTTGTTTAACAAACCACAGTGTGTGCATGTGCGTGTGTGTATTATATTATACACGTACATACATGCATACATACATATTTGAAATAGATGCATTGCATTGATAGTCAAATATCAACAAGGGCATCACTTCAGCCTTCTATAGAATGGATTAAATCCAAAAATTGCTTTGGATTCAACCTTGTTATGCGAGTATTTTGTTATCATAATTTAGAACGGCTCATTATCTAAATCAAATATTATTTTTTTCTTGTAAGAATGTTTGTATAATTGGCTTGGTGATTTGATTACAAAAGCTCCTCTCCTATCATCACATTTAAATGTTAGTATCTGAATGGTGAGATAAAGGATATCACCCCTTCTTTGTCTATTGGCATCAGCATGCAGGTCAGATGGATAAAAAGACATTTGTGAGCAATTACTTAATCTCTGTTTCACCCAGATAAGGATTGTTCTACTATGCTGCAAAAGTTAATTTATCATGTTGGGATGAACTAAGGTCACCTTGAGATGAGTTAAGGCTAATTCCTAAGGAGCCACATGATCTGCCGAAAGGAATAGAATCACTGCTCCGTTTTGCTAATTAAATTTACATATTCCCTCATGGCACTTTTTGATTGCTGAGAAGAGGGTAAGTCACAGTTGCTGTTTAAAATATGATAGCAACCGTGTCAACGTTTATGCATATACAAATGAGCTTCTTTGCTTAAGGTTAAGATATCTCCCCCAACAGCTGCCCGAGCTCATGGTAGAGTGTCGTCTGCTGCGATCAGCTCATTTGTCTTTCTGCCTTTTACACAGTCAGTATTATAATTATTTTTTTTGCCATTCACCATTTTCCGCTTCTAAAATTGGACTGCATTTTCCGCTGTTATCTCCACAAACCAAATATAAGTCTTCTGTCAGTGTTCACGCCCACCTGCAGTTGCTCGCTGCTGATAAAAGTATGAATTGGAACAGCCCATCACCGGGAGAGGAAAACAATGACCAAAACAGGTCTGCCCGACACACTGTCTGATTAAGAAAACACAGTCCACAGCCATCTGAGGTCTTGGGTTGAGATCTGTGGAGAAGGACGAAATAAAGGAGAGTCAGGGTTGCATTTTTTTGGTAGTTATATTTTCTCACAATCTTTTTGCTCATCTTCCCTTTCATCGTCTCTTGTGGACACCATAACATCCTCTTGTAAGACTGCCTTTCACAGGCATCTATAAACAGAAATACGTGTTTGTCATACCGAGCACTTGTCTTTCTCTGGCTTGATAACAATGCTTCCTGCAGATACAGCCTTGAGCACTCCGCTTGGTTTTTGCTTCTATTTTGCCCCAGTAATCAGAATGGAGTTTTCTGAAAATATTGCTTGAATCCAGTGAGTATGCGCTGAAATAATGCGTTGGATTGCCACTTGTGTCAGGTGATTATCAGCATCGGTAATTGCACTTGCAAGCATTTATGAGCTGTTACTTTGCTTCTGGCAAGCAAGAATAATTTCACCAGAATTGCCATTGGTATTGGATTACACGAATAGAACACATGGGAGCCCCTGCCCGGAGCTAATGAAGAATGACCACTGAGCAATCCAAAATTCTAAAAGAAACATATCTAACAGGAAAACCAAGGCAAACATTTCACAGAAGAAAGATATGAGTCTGCTGAGCTGTGGCCAGGGTAAGAGTGTTTGTTTGATCCATCCATAGAGGCGGATCAAAAAAAAACAAAATGTGCTAAAAAAACACATGCCTGAAAAGTGGAATGAGATGGCAATGAGATGCAGGGGGATTTGGCAGGTTTTGGTGTTAGGCTTCATATGTGACAGGTACAGTCATATTGCACTCAGTGTCATTTTCCTCACTGTTTTGGGTTTCAGAGTGCCACCAGTCACAGAGGCATGAACCGTACTGTCATTTCACGCTAGATGTAGGAGATTTCTGACTGCTGTAATGAAGAGTTGCATTATTGCCGTTTTTTTCTGTTGATCTGTGATTCCGATGTTGATTCAGTATATTGTTTGTCTGCTATTGCAGACTGTATGTACATCACAAAACAAGGAAGCCTCCACATTTGCTGAATGCAGTCCTGATTATGCACATTTAGCAGGGTTTTCATTTCCAGCTCAATCTGGTTTGATGGTAAATATAGGTAGCTGCGCCAAGTCTTTCTCGCAGCTGGTGAGTGTTTATGTGCCAAAATGAGAGTAAAGCAACAAACTGAAATTGTCCAGAATAGTCTGTCCACACACACACACACAAACAAATGAACGCACAAGAATGTCAGTTCAGCCACAATTTCTTTCCACTCTTCAAAGCAGCCTTCCAGCCGTTGCTTTCTAAGCATTACATCACGTCAAACGTACCTTTAAACAAACAGAGCACCTTTCGTCCAGCATTTGCAATGCAGGTGAATAATGTGTCTGAAGCCACATGAAGCGTTACGTTGCAGGCACATTATGTAAAGCTGTTAAAGCGTCATCCAGGATGAGTGAAGGCCTGGCTCTCTGCAGCGGTCTGAAATCTCCCCCACTCACCCATACACCCGGGGGTGGTTCAGGAATTTACTCCTGTACGCCTCGTCAAAGGAATTCGTTTACAGTAACTAGCTTTATCTGCCACGAAGCCAAGAGTGCGTAAAAAAAAAAGGTGCCCTTGGCACACAGGACCACAGTTTCAAGTTGGAAAAATCTGTTAAGCAGCCTGCCGTGGGAGATGATCTGCAGTGCGGGGCTCGTTTAAACAGGCGGGCTCTGTTCGGCCCATGGGGCATGGAGAGCATTTTCATATGAGGAATGAATGCTGCAGCCTCTTCTGATTACGATGAACCTTTGATCGAATCTCCCAGGCTGACTAAACGTCCTCACAGCCCTGTGGCTCACCTCTGAAAGTCGTGATTGTAGAAGCATTGTTTTTGCTTAATTATTTTCTGAAATTAGTTAGGCTACTTAATATTTTGATAGTTTGTTGTACCTGATATCTAAAGATGTTTTTAGGTACAGTGATTAATTCCTCTCCTTTTGTAGGTGTAATTAAATAATGCATTTATTCACATTTTCTTCTGCTAGTGATGAGTTAAATCCCTTTTTGTAACTCATCATAGCCAGGTTAAACCTGTCGTACCTTTTATAGAATTGTTGAATGAGGGACCAGGCATTTCACAGAGACTCCTCCTTGCATATATGCCACAAGCTCCTTAGAGTTTTACAGTTGTGTATGTGTTCACTTGTTTTGTGTTGTGTTGTTCAGGTGACAAGTGTTGTCTACATTAGAACCCTATTGAGGAGAAATGTTGCCTGTGGAAAAAGGTAATTGCAGTACAGTATGAAGAAACTTTCGAATTTGCACCAAGAAATGAAACAAATCCACTGAAGGGATTTTATTTTTTTTTGCCAGAAACTGTCATCTAAGTTCTGCTCGCTTGGGACATGACTATAACCATTCCTTACAAATTATCAACCAGGCTCAGTTTTCTATGGTTGTCAATGTCTGTCTGTGGTAGTTTATAAATCCTGACCTTCAAAGCCTTCTACCATGACAGGTTTCTCTGGACCTTCCCATCAATCCTAATCAGAGTCTCTCAGCCTTGCATCAAAAACAAACTGGTTCACTGTGAAGATTGGCCCACTTTCCCCATCTCTGATACTGTGTTTCATCTTATAAAAAAATGACTTTTATGTAAAAAAAACCAAAAAAAAAACAATTCTTTATATCTTTGGAATTCTGTGGGTGTCCCTGTGTTTTTATACCTTTGCTAAGAAGGGGCGCCTGCTCCCCTCCAAAAAGTAGGGTAATTTCCTTTACAAACTTAGAAAGAGCTGTTGTACAGAGTGTACACAATCTCTCCAGGTACAACTTGTGAGGGTTTGCATTTGCATGAACAAAGAAAATGAGTCATGAAACCAAACCACAGGAAAATAAAAAATGACTTGCTGTATATCATTATTGCAACATTGACATTCAATTTTTACAGATAGCTGCATTGTCATTTTTGTGTAGTCTTCCAGCCCCTCAAATTCAAAGGCATTCACACTCTGTGCTGCAGTGGCAGCAATTCTCACATCAGATACAGAAACCCCATGGCTTCCGGCATGACAGAACAAAATCCTCAGGGTATGGTTCAGGACTACAAGAGATGTGGAAAGGAAGAAGAATAAATGATGGACTGCAACATTTTAAAGTGTCTGAGTGTGTGCATTAATCTGCTGCCAGACACCAGTGTGCTGGGAGATGGCTGGAATGTATCTCTGGCATGCCAGCTCATGTTTCTGATAGGGTCTGTGGCAGTGAGGAGTTCATGCTGTACAGTGTGTTGCTGTTTTCTGTGATGACATGTTCTGAGTCATTTCATGTGAAATGGAACAGCTAGGATTTTCGAGTTGCCATGTCTGTAAGCAAATTTCATTTTGAGCCTGTGAAGTGCTGTATCAAAACTGAAATCAAAAAAAGGTGGGACTTTATAAATATTCATTAACATATTTTTGACATTTCTGAAAAATTTCAATATGCAGATTCTCACAAAAACATAAAGTGCCAAAAAAATTACCAGTTCACAAGAGCTGTAATAAGACACCAAGTTCCTGACAGCATATTAGCTATTTTGTGTGGATAAAAAAAAAAAAAAACTAGCGATTTCTTAAATAATTCCTGGGGACTGTACAATATGAATCTGAACTGTTGGCTTTTTTTCCCCAAAACTGCATGTACCAACCTTTGAGATAATGTGAAATGGTCATGCCATTTTCAGTTCTACTTCACACGGAATTGCTATTTTCATGGGCATGTTGAGGCTGTTGTGTTGACAGTGTCATGATACTGCATGTTGGTGACTTCCTCTCAGGTCAGGGCCAACCTTCACTGTCCTGTTTTTGTACCTACCTGTCACGTGCACCTCAAGCGAGCGCGTGTTCACCTGTTTTCCGGCAGGCAGAAGAACGAGGCGGGGCGTCCCGTGTCCGGGAGTGCCCTGTCGGAGGATTGGATGCACCTGGCCGTGGTGGCCTGTGGGAGTCGGCTGGACGAGACGCTCACCTTGATCAAATCTGCTCTCCTGTTCAGCGTGAAGAAGATTAAGTTCCACATTTTCACCGAGGAGGCCCTGGCCTCGCCTTTCCAGAAAGGGGTGAGTTCTGTGATTAATGGAACCCAATGGGGTTCACTCGCTCTTTAGGGGACAGGTTTCTGTGAGGGTTGATTTGTCAGTGCATTGACACTTCTGCAGTTTTTACCTTTATCTATAAGTCATGTTCATTTCTGTGATCCAGTGAGTATGCCGATGCGTTTTATCATTCGCTCTGTAGCCATCATGTAAAAACTAAAAGGTAGTTTCAGATGTATAAATAAATTCACTTGAGGATGTGGTTTGAAACAAATGTTTTTTTCTTTGTCCCTGTGGTTGTGGCATCCCATGCGTTTCTGACATTTTTTTATCACTTGATGAATTACCCCAGGACATGCTTCATTAAATTACTAACTGCAGTTTCAAAATCACCTTGGAGCTTTTTTTATTTTTGTTCTGTGAGGCGTCCTACAAGGTCCTGAATCACTGTGCAGATTATAAATGAATATTCTACCAACCAGCCTATTGGTACTGTTTACAGTTATATGTCATAGCGCTGGGAAGTTGTCATGACAGTGTATTTTTCTTTTCAAGTATATTTTTGTTACTTGTGCTTTGAACTTGGGTTTTCATCATGTTTAATTGCTATGAAGGCATTTTCTCCTTGACATATATATTTTTCTGAATCAAGAATTTCAGAAGGTTCAGGAGTGCTGTGAATCATGTGTTCATAGCATTTGTCATTAAAAGTATGACCCAGAAGGTCCTGTACCTTATGTTTACATCTTAAAATATAACCAGCACTTTAACTTGAGTTAAATTATTTATGATTTGCTTTGTTTTGTTACCATTTTTTTTATCCATTTCTTTAAACCAATTTTTATTTCTGCAGCATACAATACTGCGTGCAAGACTGCTGTGGTTCTGTGCTGAACTAACGGCAGACCTGCACAGGCGATAGCTAAGCCCTGTAATCAGAAGCAGATGTTGCGCATGATGGTCTATTTTCAGTCGTAGCAGACGGCGAGCACATGTCCAGGATGCTTGTGTTGTATGGTGCGCTTCGGAGACGAATAAGTCTGTTCTATAGCAGGAAAGTTAGCTGTAGCCTAGCTGCTTTGATCTTTCTCATTCTCAGCAACAACTCTGCCAGCTCGACGTGTTGTGGTGTTTCTCTCTGAGACCAATAGTTTAATAATACAGGCAATTACGGAGGGCTCAGCATTTAACAGAGCAGAAAATTGTGGGCTTCACTTACAGCGAGAAGGCTTTAAGGGGGCGTCTGGTGAAATGGGCCTCCTCCCCCAGCACACACCATCGTGGGGTTTTCCATCTCTTTTTTGTGCTAGACTGCAGCAGATGGGGAACAGCAGCACAATATGCAGCACATAGTTTTTACTGTCATTTTCAGCGAGGATGATGACAAGTAGTTTTGAGCGTTCTGAGGCATGCACACACGCACACACACAAATAAAATTAATCCATGTCTCCATCCTAAGAACCCCACCCATCTCCCTTCCCTCAATTCTTATATAACCAAAACATACCTGTATTAAGATTTGTATACTGGTTTGTTAGTACACATTTGTATTGTTATATTCTCCTAAAATTACATGTCTCAAGAAGTAATGTTTATAAATTACTCTTGACAACTTTGTGACAGTTTATTTTATTTTTGAGACTGTGTTAATGAAGTGTTTGGCGTATGCTAAACCTGAGGTACTATTGATGATGGTGTGATATCTCTCAACCAGTGCTGATGAATAGTTATAAAAGTGTACACAAATGTTTGATGTAGAGAGAACAGACCATTCAACCTAATCTTTTCATTGGAGTCTATAGAATGCTATCAGAACTGTGTCAAACCTGTTAATGGTCTCTGCTCCTGCTCTTAGAAAACAATTATATTTATCAATAACTGTTTGTGTGTGAAAAAAGCCTTTTGTAACAGTGCAAATGCCCACCAAAGCACTCTTTTTCTGCAGTTAGAAGATAGGCTATGTCATCCTGAAAGAATTTCTGCAGTCTAGTCCTGCTGTTATTTAATTCCTTTGAAATAATATCACATCCCCATTTTTTTTCCTGTGACTGAGGAAATGAAGTGATTTAATCTTTCTTCGTACTCTATAAGTTTAATAGTTCAGGTCCAGTCTTACTAGTCTTTTGTGTACTATTTTGAGTGCTTCTTATGTTGAGGTACAGAACTGCTTTAAATGGGGCTGGGTGGTCTTTATATTATTTCCTCAGAGCTGTATGCCTGGATCATATTTGCTGTATCTTATTAGCTTTATTACTGCTTCACTGCAAAGTCTACATCAAGAAAGAATTTCTGCAGTTGATGAAAAGTGTTGATGATGAATTGTAACAGCGTGCTCTGTTTGAAGTCATGTTGAAGATAAGTTATACTTATAACTACTATGTATTGTTCTCTTCTTTCTTGAACATGTGGTCGAGAAACATTTAACCTGCATCACCCTAGGTACTCTAGCTGGAATAATCAGTGGTTAGTAGTCAAAAGAACATGACTAAATATGCTATCAAGGACCACTTAATGAACCTGGCGCAAGGGTGAAAATCCCTGAACAGGGCTGCCCAGTCCTATACATCCATACGATAAGAGATAAGATATACTTTATTGAACCCCGTGGGGTAATCTGTCCTCTGAATTTTGACCCATCCTAGTCACTTAGGAGCAGTGGGCAGCCACAATGCAGTGCCCGGGGTCCAGTTCTGAGGCCAGTGCCTTGGTCAAGGGCAACTGCAGGAGTGCACCTAACATGCATGTCTTTGAGTGTGGGAGGAAACTGGAGTACCCGGAGTAAACCCACGCGAACACAGGGAGAACATGCAAACTCCACACAGAAAGGCCCCAAGCCGAGATTCAAACCCACAACCTTCGTACTGTGAGGCAACAGTGCTAACCACTGTGCCACTGTGTCCGCCCAAAATGTTTACATTCCGACCCTTCTCAGTATTATTATAGCCCATGCCTACTATTTCTAGCATTCATGACTTTACTAATCATTTATTGATTAGTTTAATCAGGTGTTGTAGGTCTGCTGTAGAGCAAAAGCTGGCATTGTCTGGCCCTTCATGGATAAGATTACACACCCCTTTATTAACCCTTTGAAGAGTAGATTTTTTGTTCTTTTTTCTTCAAAATTCTAAATCAGTGTTCTAGAACTTCATTGCTTTCAGTTACCAGTAGTGATTGTTACATCAGCAGAGAACATTCTAATTACATATTTGTGATACTATAAAAGATTGATTGAATGATTAATTGGCATGGTTAAAGTGATTGCTAGGCTGGCTTCAAGAGACTTGTATTAATGTCTAGGGCTGGAGGATGGAACTACAGGTTAAAAAAGAAACTAAGGAATAACCTTAGCTATAACAGTCTTTTTTTTTGTTCTTACAGCTCAGCAAGTGGCCCCGCCATGTCTCCTCAAGGTTTCAGTATAGTGTTTATCCAATCACCTTCTCAGTGGGGAATGCTGAGGAGTGGAAGAAGCTCTTCAAGCCTTGTGCTGCCCAGAGGCTCTTTCTCCCAGTAAGACTCTCAGTCAAGCAGTGCCCACGTCAGTCTGCCTGTCTCCTGGGCTTGCTCTCTCTCTCTCTCTCTCACTCTCTCTTTTTTTCTTTATCCCTCCCTCTCTCTCCCTCTCTCTCTCAAAGCATTTATGCATTTACATATTTACATGCATTTATTAAAAATTTGTGATTTATTTCATCATTTCTGGATCTTGATTTATACTGAAAGGTGTAAAAATACTCCACTCAGGATAAATTTTGATTACAAATTTGAAACTGCCCCAAACTAATGCTTTAGGGATATTGCATGTGGCCACAACACTCCCACATAACATGTATTTATTCTTCCTATTGCTCTATTTTGGAACTGCATGTTTAACGATTTGCTGGGATTGTGGGTAATCTTTTAATGACAAAAGAAAATTCTTCTGCTTCTTATTTGACATTTTTATACAAACTGGTTGAGCAACAGAGAAGTAAGAATAATTTGGTACAAATTCTGATTTAATTTAATTTTGGTCAGGGAAGCCAATCTGTTTCTTTATTATGAATAATGTCTCTACATGCCCAAGACCCAACCCCCCCCCCCATCCTCACTTTGATGCTTGATTGTATCTCCTATTTTTCATTTCTGTTTTGTAGAGGATTAAATGCATGAAGCACCTGCAATTATATGTTCTTCGTTTTTATGTCATCATTCTTCAGAGGGAGACCTTGAAACAGTGGGAGAGTGCTTCCTGGAGATGTAGCTGGAAATAGAATGTTAAAATGTGTTTCTTTTCTACTTGAACATGGCATAACAGGGTTCTTAAGTCATTGTGACACTAAAGCAAGCGTGGCGCATGAGGGGATTATGGCTTCTCTGAGAATTTAAGCCCTGGCTATTTTGTTATTGTTGCCTTTTTGCCCCTTTTTAAGAAGATGCCTCTTGGAAATATTGCACATATTGTTTTTAGTTTTAAAACTTAGCTCTGGATGTTATGTGACAGTCTTTTAGTCTCAAGCCAGATTCACGTATACATTTTTTTTGCATGGCACACCTTGTCCCACACAGAGCATAAAATAGGAATAGAGAACACACAAAGTAGAGTCAGAAATGAAATTGCTTTTATTCAAGACTGACAGTCTTAGCGAGCCATTCATTAAGAGATGTCATTTTGAATTTATCTCCTGTTTTTTTCCCAATTATTTTTGTCTTTTTTTTCTCCAAGAAAGAGGAACTATGTCAAGACTCTGCAAAGCATTAAATTGGCATATTAATACGATATTACCCCACCCTTTCCCTCCTCTCGGTCATGCCAGTACCAGTTTTATCGTTGTGAGTTTACTCATTTTGTACTTAATTTGTGTTGCCTGAGCTAGCAGCAGTAGCAGATGGCCACATTACAGCTGCATTCTGGAGGGCACAGCTTGAACCACAGCACTTTTTTTTGTTGTCTTCAGCAGGTCATCCCAGAGGAGCTATGTTCCTCTACATTCTGTTCTAATGTTTTGGATTATTTTTGCTTTTACGAACATTTTTCTTATGATTTGTTACTACATTTTGAGCCACACAAATTAGATTCTCAATTTCAGTTTGAATTAAGGTGTATTAATTAACTTTGAGATAACAAACTGCTTTCATTGAACACAGCTTGTTTCACAACAACCCATTGACACATTCCTAATATGAAATGCCACTGCTGTTGAGAATAGTTATTAAAAAATATAGCAAAAGCCAAGTTTGTGGTTGAAGCGCAGAGAACAGAATGCTCTCCTGTTGTGATAACAGGTGATCTTGAAGGACGTGGACTCCCTCCTGTACGTGGACACGGATGTTCTCTTCCTGAGGCCCTTGGATGACATCTGGAGCTTCCTGAAGGAGTTCAACAGCACCCAGCTGGCCGCCATGGCGCCCGAGCACGAGATACCCAAGATCGGGTGGTACAGTCGCTTCGCGCGGCACCCCTTCTACGGGGTGACGGGGGTAAACTCGGGGGTGATGCTAATGAACCTCACTCGGATACGCAGCACTCTCTTCAAGGTGGGTGGACACCAACATTAGCCATGTCCTTGTCTGTTCTGCCGTCTGTTCCTCTGTTTTCCTCTGACTGATGACCAGTCAGGAGCTTTAGAAATTATGTGTTGTTCTAAAATGACTGAAAGCTGTCATTATGCCCTGACTTATTTCTTACAGACTAATAGGTGTGGTTCTGAGGAGGTGTCCCTAATAATCACATTCTTTTGAATATAACATTTTTACTATTTGGAAATGGAGAGTAACATCTATTTAAAAGAAAATGAATGATGCCATTTAAAGGGTGACTTGTGGAATTTGAAAGCACTTGTTGATCTTGCAGAACAACATGATCTCTACTGGCCTGTCATGGGAGGACCTCCTTCACCCCCTCTACCAAAAGTACAGAAACCACATCACCTGGGGTGACCAGGACCTTCTCAACATCATCTTCCACTTCAACCCTGGTACGGTACATGCTGTGAAGAGTTGCACTGAAAAGGAGCACCAGGATGTTTTTTAAACACAGAGGGGCTTTGGTGAACATTAGACAAAGTGTGCAAAAGAAATGATCAGTATGCAAATTTCAACACAGCAGGTACACTGGAATTTAAACACATTGGGAATAAGTGTTGTTCAGAACTCAAAATGCATTGATCTTAATATGAATACTTTATTAGAATGCTTAGTGTTATTACTTTTGCCTTATTTTTTTTAAACAGGCTCTCATTTTTATATATTAGTTTATGTTAATATCCAAGTAATCAAACAAGCGGTAAGTGGAATTTCATATCAACTCACCCCCTGGTAACTCACAAATGCATATAATTCACGCTTGTGTTTCCTGCCAATTAACAGAAATGCTCCAGTGTTGAAGAGTGGGCATGATGTAATTAACATATGCACGCAGCATAACAATAACCAGTTTGCTGTTGATAGTTACTAGCAAAAGAAAACGAAGAAAAGGTAAAATTTGTGTTTTGGGCTACTGTTAAGACACTATTACAGTGCATGGATGGGCCCCACGGTCAGATATCAATCCCGGACTGTGTCAGCACTGACTGTGGCTGGCAGCCCCATGGGACGATGCACAATTGCCTCTGGTGTTGGCCAGTAATTGGATGGTTTTAGTCAGTCCGGTCAGTCAGGATGCAGGGCGCAGTGTCTTTGCGCAACAAAAACCCCCACTGGTTAATTAGTGCCTGCAAGTCCATCTCATAAGCCACACATGAAGTGTCTTCCTCTGACACGTCTGTGGAAGATTGACTTTCAAACTTCGGTGTGATAATAAATGTATATGTTGTATAAGTATAGATATACCCTGACACACTATGGATTATGCTAGCTGCCAAGTGACTGGACTTCAATAGTATCTTTATGTTGACATCAAGGAGGAGAATGGCTGTGCTCCTACACAGATGATTGCTCTTTTAACCAGAAAAGAGAAGAGGGACATGGTCAGGTGGCCAGTGAAACTGTATAAGATGATGCACTTACTGCCTTTAATTTATTTGAATGATGGATGATGAATAGAATATGCAGGTCTGTGCATTTCCTGAGAGAAGTCTTTTGAATTTAAACATGACTCACCCAAAATAGTAAATCAATGCGTTGGTGAAATTTCATACTTCTCCAGGGGAGCGAGTATTTTCACACTCTGCACCTACAGTGACAGATACAGGCACAGGTGTTGCCTGCAGAAATGGGTATTAAATATTCAGAGGCAGAGCAGGATTTGGCAAGGGCATTGTTGTTCTAACATCAGTAATAGGAAAAAAGTCATTTAAAACATATTCCCGCAAGTACCCACTAAGAGAGAGGGGAACATAGGGAACCGTTCAAAAGCAGTTGTAGCTGAATATGCACTCATTTCATTAGTGCAATTCTCAAAGCAACAAAGCATTGTTAGCCAGGTGTTAAACCGAAATGAACTAAATTTGATTAACCTTAATTGTTATGTTAAATTTGCATCATGAAAGTGGCCATCATTTTTTACATTTCTGTATTGTCTCTGTTAGGACAGCCTGTGACTGGTATCTGTAATAATGTGTGCTGTTACGATGCAGTTCATTTATGCTTGTCTTCCTGTATCCTAGAGTGCCTCTATACGTTCCCGTGCCAGTGGAACTACAGGCCTGACCACTGCATGTATGGCAGCAACTGCAAGGGGGCGGAGGAAGAGGGCGTGGCTATTCTTCACGGCAACCGAGGAGCATATCACGATGACAAGCAGCCTGCCTTCAAAGCAGTGTATGATGCGATACATGATGTGAGTAAACCGTATTTCAGTCAATCAATCTTTATTGTAGAGAGGGCAGAGAGAGTAGTTATGATGAGCGTGAGCTGTTTCATATTGAGCTTGTTGATTGCAATAGAGACCTTGGATCTCTTAGTCCTGTTAGTCCCCATGACAGGCACCCTAAAATGGTGGCCTGAGGGCAATAGCTCAAACTCGTTCTGCAGGGGATGGTCAGGACGGTCTAAAACTGCCTTGGCCTTCCTAAGGACCTGCTTTTTATCTGAAGAGTGAGAAGGACTCCCTATGGAATAGGGATATGTTTATATGCAGTACTGGTTCAAACATATACTTTTAATGTTTTATATTCAGTACATTTTGACCCCCAAGCTGGTCAGCGTGTAACAGGTTTGAGGTCAATTCCATAGCAGTGCAGTCAATTCACAGGAGGAGAAGAAACTGTGTTCATTTTGAGTTAGTGCACAGTCATACTGAAAACTATCACACCTTATTCATAATCAAACCCTGTCTACTGCAACTTATGGGATGCTTCTATTAGTTGGACATTGTCTGTTTCATTAATAATTTCATGCCTTATGTATTTTGTTACTGCATCGTTTCCTTTTTTCCAAATGCACTGTTTCGGACATAATAGATCATAAAACCACTCAATAAAAATTTGACTGGATGGTTTTCTATCAGGTGTGATTTTCTTTGTTAAATTTTGTAATCTGAAATTTTACAGATGCGGCTAAAATGTGCTGGTGTTATGTATTACATTTTTTTTAAATTTGGCAGACACAGTAAAAAGTTCAGCGTTAATTCAGCTCTTAACAGAGTACATACTTTATGGTCCTACTCTGGACCAGAGCAGTTGATTTAACACTGAAAATTTTACTGTGCACTTTTATCCAGATCAATTTACTTGGATTACACTTCTACATCCAATCCATGTATACAGCTGGATATTTAGTGATGCAATTCAGATTAAATACCTTGCTCAATGGTACAACAGCAGCAAACCAGCTGGGAATTGAACCCACAACATTTGAACAAGTTTTAGTTACAAACCCAGTTCCCTAATCATCACGCTACCCTGCCACTCGTTTATGACTCATCAGAACAGAGCTCCATCTGCTGGTCAAGTGAGAAATGTAATACTGCATAGATACAGTAAAAGCACACGTGGACACCCCAACCATTTTCATCTTAGTCTGGCTTTGTCTATTAGTTAATCATTTTTCCTGTATATGCATGCCTCTGAACCATATCTGAAGCTGTGCACTGAAAACAAAAGTCCACACGCTAATTTATAATATATTTTCCTTATTTTCAGTATCCCTTTGATGACAACATATTCCAGTCTTTGTTCTATCCACTCCAGACGAAGTTCCTGGACACTGTCAACACATTGTGTGGCAGGATACCCCAAGTGTTCCTCAAACAAGTGGAAAAGACTATGAAGACGTTGTACGAGCAGAAAGTGATCGTTCGTGTGAAACGGCCCCACAAATAATTTTTTATGGATGGGGGAAAAAAATACAAACTTATCTCAAATGTTCTCTCTGTGCATTTTAACTGGGAGGTGCATACAGAGTACCAACAGAAAGGAATATGAATTCTTGGTCTGTGACATTACAGCTGAATCTTTCCAAGGAGGATGTGCAATGTAAAGAAATAATGCTCCTGATATGGACGGGCTGCATCCTGATAACATGGCCACGTGTACATGTTTGGGGGCTTGGAAGGGATGGAATGGATCTCCATCCCTCAGCATCAGAAAGGATCTGCAGGGTGTATACTGGAGGAGGCCTGACACCCAGATTATGGGTTCCCAGAGTATAACATGCACCGCAGAAGCTGAGCATTTTGGCCAACAGACCACTCCACAAGGAGTGGCTACAGCAAGGGAAATAAACGGGAAGAACATGAATCCACTTTTGAGAGCCGATGACCATTTCTAGAAACTTGCCGTTAACATGGCTTTTCAACTTGCCTGTTCCTGATGTTCACAGTCAACATAATATTGCATTAAAGCAACATTTTACAGTGCTGGTCATCTCTGTTGTTACATAAGTTTCTATTACTCACAACTCTGCTCAAAAGAAATAATGTGAAATGGAGTATGTGAAATCTTAAATGAATATTTCTTAGAGCCATTGCTGGTATCTTTTTTGAGTAAAAGGCGAAGGCAGCCAAAGAGATAACACTCCCAATGGATGGGCAATTATGTACTCAACAAAGGGGACATTTTTCAGTACAAAGGAGCCATTTTAAAGTAAACAAAAGATATGGAAAGGCATAGTTTCCTTTACCTGAGCACTGCTAACAATGTAAAAACATTGTTGATTGTCACATTATGCTGTCAGAATGTGAATTTCGCCCTGTCATTTACATTTTGGCATCATGTGACACACCCCAGATATCACTTTCACTTCCAAAATTAGATCAGCAGTGGGCTCAGAAAGGTAATGCTATCTCTGATTGACCCTGATGATCTAAACCATAGAAAAATAGTCAAGTAAAGAAATGCTAATAATACTACAGTAAATACAAGTAATTGTGTCATCATCTCTTTAAATGATCTGTTACTTTCACAGCGTTCTAACAGTATTTTTGGCTGGACCGCAACAGCGGATGTCTGTGACTGACTGACTGAGAGATGTAGTTACACCATTGGTCGGCCGAGTTATGAAGTTACACCATTGGTCGGCTGGATCACGTATGTTAGGTCCAGCCATATACTAGGTTTTGACCTGGTCTTGTTTAAATATTTTTCTCCAACTCCATGATGTCAGAATTGATGCCTCATAGTGATTTAACCTGCAGATGTTATTTAAGCAGTGTGCCACAACGCATCCATAGCAGAACTTTCACTAAGAGGTTTCAAACGAGCCCCCTCTTTGCCTGAAGGAGTCTGTGATTGATGTCTTTATGTCCTACAGAGTTGATGTCTGCATTAGTCATGTATAGCTTTCGGAGGCATCCATTGTGATGAAGCTTCATTAAGTCTATCAGAAGTGTTATCATGCGACACAGGCTGGTACAGTATCGCAGTGACTCCTAATGAGTATGAGAATTCAGTGAACAAATCGCATACTCCCTGTAAATGTGGATTTTGGTGCTGGTGTGGGAGGGGGTGTGCGGTGAAAATTGAGTATCATGGAGTAACAGTATTATATACACTTTTAAATTCATTATCCAATAAACAGTTTATCTGTGCACTTTATATCATGCCTGGCTTTTGGATTTTACAGTACCACAGTCGGAGCAGAATTCACAGCTCTGATTTTTGGTACATCTGAATTAGCTGTATTCTTTCATTTAGAAAATATATGGCCAAATACTAGGAAAGCAAACCCGGGGTTCTGTGACTCTCAGATAAAGAACCTGTCCTGTTAAAGCTATGGTATGTGTAATAACTTCAAAGTATTGTGTATATGTTCACAGTTCACATTTGGAAGTCCGAGCACACACACACATTAGTTCTGTAGTAGAATTGTGAGGGCTGGAACATGCACCTGACATGTAAATGTGATACAAATATTTATAACTGAAGAGTACAGCAAAGCGATCGGAAGGATGTTTGAATATTCAAACCTAAACACCTTTTTCTGTTGAGAAGTTGTGGTTGAGAAGTATAGCATCGCTGTGATCATCTCGTCAACTTTGATACTGAAGACATTGGTCTCCAGATTGATTGTATTCCCATATTACAATGTTTACTTTTTCTGTTCAAATTAAGAAAATGCACTTAAGGTTAAAAACTTCCAAAGCAAATGAATGTTATCTTTCTGTCAGGATTGCTTTTGTTCACATTTTTGGCAAAAAAAAAAAAGAAAAAAAATTTGCATTGCTATATTGTTGCATGAAGTCTTTGTAATAAATGAACATGAAACACTGATCGAAGTCATTTATTTTTTCACTGCGGACAGCGCACGCATGTTAAATGTCCATACATCAGTTTTCTATTTCTGCTTTAACTGAAATTTTATGAATATGAGGAGATCCATAATATTAACATTTTTTCGCTGAAAAGTCATTCAAGAGATTTGTGGTTGCATTGACTGTGATGTATTTACCGTATTTAAACTCTGAAGTTACAGTATCTTATTCTCTGTAGAATTTTGTTGATCGGGGCTATTATGGTTGACACTGGCAGACCAACACCACTTCCATCAGCAGCATAGCTTTCCCAGGGGGTTTCCCATCCCAGTACTAACCAAGCCCACACTTGCTTAGCTTTAGCCATTCAGCAGAGCAGGGTACATGGTGGTATGGCTGCTGACAAGTCAGGGGCAGTGCAGCCAGCTGTGCTCTCTCCTGTCTGAATTCCACTATTTGTTCATGGCCAAAGACAGTGAGTGTACACAGACAAATGTCACTCATACGACACTGACACGGGCAACTCCTTCTATCCACCAGTGGCTGTGGTGCTGTGGCTGTGGGCTGCAGGCAGCATCATTTGCCCCTCTGAAAGCCTGTGGGCCTCCCCAGGAAGTGCTGGTAAGAAAAAAAAAAGATGGCTCTCTCTGGTACTGTGTAGACAGTGCAGTAATTGAAAAAGACTCTTAACCGCTTCCCCTTATTGATGGTAAGACAGCATAGGGGATTCGTCCTGGTTTAGTTCACTCGACCTACATAGAGATTACTGGCCGGTCCCCCTCACTGCCACTGCATGCTCAAAGATGGCCTTTAATGTGGGGAAAGGCCGTGTAAATTTAACATAATGCTAATGGCAACCGATTCACGTTCAAGCGGCTGATGAAGTGAGTGTTGCAAGGTGTGCCAGCGACAACATTCGTAGTCTACTTAGAAGATACTGGTGCATGCCATTATTGAACACTCCGATACAGTAGGTGGCGGTATGTGCCTTTCTGTTTGTGTTTTAAAATGGCCAGAGAAGTAGAAGAAGTTGTTAAATTACCTAAACGGTCTTTTTTTATTTTATTTATTTTTTATGAACAAAAATGAGGATACGCAGCAATGGGACAAGTTACCCTTTCAGAAATACACAGAATTTCAAGTGATTCGTGCAGACATTAAAAGTTTTTAAAAGGAGAAAGAAAGAAGAGAAAAAAATGCTGGGGTATATACAAAAAAAAGAATAAAAAAGAAAAAAGAGCACAACATATATCAATCATTTTAAGCACTTCTGAAGACTTCATAATAGTGTCCATATAACGTTTAATCTCCATATAAAGTATTTAGAATATGGGTTTCTTTACATTTATTGATATGAAACTCTGTCATTAGTATTAATTTATTAATTTAAATATATTTATATAATACTTTTTTTCAAATTCTTATTGCATTTATGGACACAAAAACAATGCGTTCAAACAAAATAACAAAATCACAGTAAATATGGTCAACAGTGAAACGACAGACATATTTTCATAGTATTTTGGAATAAGGGCAATTCCAAAAATAGGTGCAATACTGTTTCCGGAGATGATTCACAGAAAGAGCAATTAACATTTATGTTTGCTGTAAAAAAAATAAAAAAAATAGGTAATGGTTAACTAGGTAGAATTTATTAATTATCTTTTAAGACACTTCTTTTATATTAATAACCAGCAAATATTTTGGCAACAGCCAAGCTTTTTCCCAGCAAACATTCTCCACAAACTGATTCCAAGAACACGCAACATGTGGAAGAGAGACTATTTCTTTTTGTAATAAAGCTCGTATTGCCTTGTTGCGTACCTAAACAGTTTGTTGTAACCAGGCTGCACTTGGGTAGTGACATCACGGGCGCCATATTGAAGTGCTGATTTTTTTGTGTCTCGAACGGTGCTGCCAGCTTTCTGTTTCCTGTTGGACTCAGGAGGAGATGGACAGAGAAAACACCACAAACATGGAAATCGACACGCTTTTGGAGGCTCTGAAAGGTTGATAGACGTGCCTTGGTCGTTAACTAGTACTCGGGGAAAGTGAGAGTTTGCGTTGTGTGAAATTGTTTAGAATTTCAACGCAGTTCCCAGACTAATGTAGTTGCTAGCTAGCTGGCTAGCTGAGGTGTTGAATGCTTCTGTTAGCTAGATCGCTATTTAGCTAATAGTAACGAAGCTACATGTAATTAAATATAACATCCGAGTTCTGAAACACTATTGGTGATTACCCGTAGTGATGGCAGTTGTTTTACATTAGTGAGAGTATTACGATCTGCCCTTTATCCCTGAAGCCGGTAACGTTCGCTAACATTGCCTTGCTAGCAAGCTAGCTAACTAGCATGTATTTTTCAACGTTTCTTATTCGCTAACGAACGTTAGCTCAGTATGGTTAGCTAAATTAGCTTGTTAGCTTCATAGCTAACGTTAGCTGGTTGGCTAACTGTTAGCTAGGTATATGGCATGATAAAATTGGCTAACGTTTTCAGTGCTAATGGTAGACAGTTGTTTAGCTATTTGTAGGCTTTCCCCAAAACTAGTCGAGTGTTTAACCATGTAGCTCTAACAATAGCCAGTTAATCGCTTTTGATCGAGATGAAGTCGGGAAATTGTGGAACGTTGGGTAGGTAATATACATTTTGTTAGTGCTGGCTAAACTGATAGTTTGTAATTAGCTTGCTAGTTGGCTCTTTAGCTAGCTAATGTTTCCGTCTTGGCTAGCTGGCGAGCTAACTTTTTTCCACTACAGACAAGGCATACATGATTGAGCTAACGTTAAACTGTAGCTATGGTGCTTCCGTTTTCTTTTCTAAATTAGTGCCTAACCGTTGAATATGTCAATTTACTCCAATGCAGATTTCGATAAGAAAGGGAAGAAAGACGTGTGCCCCGTTTTGGACCAGTTTTTGTGCCATGTTGCGAAGACCGGAGAGACGATGTAAGTATTTAGATATAGCTCGTTTATCGCAGGTCGTTCCTACGTTAGGCCTGTTTACGTCTCCAGAGTAGGGAATGGAACACGCTCTCCTGGTTGTACGGCGAGCTTGTGAGTATGCACGTATTTAGCTAGTTCCAATAGTCGCCACCACTTTTGCACGGCGACTCCCTTGCAGTTTATAAAATGCATGATTTGTGCAATCATACTACTAAAATCATAGTTTCTTAAATGAGACGCACGACAGAAGCACACAAACGCATGTAACAAGTTTGCATTTAGTTCTAACGGGAAACAAAGAAAGTTAGCTCACTTAATTTCATGACTTGTGGACATTGACATTGTATGCACAATCCCAGCAGCGAATGAAACCATCGAATAGCAAGTTCATGTCGTAGTATGGCAATTGTTTGTCATTACTTTTCTGATATCTTAACACCTCAAGGTTTTTTTGTACAAATATTGTAACCCTAAATAGCAACACCTACTGTGAATCTCTGGTCGTGTTACTATGTTTATTCAAGAGTTTTAAAAAAAATATATACAAAGATTGAGACGTGCCAAATTGACAGGTGCAGTAATTCAGGTGTTGTTTGTTCGAGTTTTGGACAACACTTGCTGTTCGGGATGTGAAGATTTGTTGGCTAAATCATACTGGTGTTCTCTTATGGCTCTCGGGGATTTAACCACCGGTTTGTGACTTTGGTTTTAAAAGTAACCTTGCATATTGCATGGCCATTTAGGTATTTTGACAGTCATAGTAAACCTTGACATGAACTAAAATCTTCGGATTTTTAGACTCCGCTTTGAATGTTTATAATAATAAATTATTTTGAGCCTAGTGTGGTCCATGTCAATTATGTTGACAGCATTCATAAAATAGCCTTGTTTGTGTGACATCCTGTTTAATACCATCTTCATTTAAAAATTCTTCACATGCTTAGGCTTTCTCCAGAAATTAACGGCCTACCTGCCCTTTAAGCAAATCAGTTACCGCAACTATTTATAAAAGTCTTAAGTCTTTAAAAAGTTGTGTCACTTGGCCTAATGAGATATGCCTGACAACCTCTCCATAGCCTGCTGGATTCGCACATTCAAATGTAAGAGCCTGAACTAAACTTACTCTGATAAGGGTGGCCCAAACTTACACTAGGGTGGAGTTGATTATGCAAGCCTATTCTAGAGTGGCTCTATGAGCTAGGTATTTATGTAACACTGCATCTGCATGTGCGTACCGGTCTAATGCTCTGTTTTGAGGCAAATAATTGTTGTTTTTTTTCTTCTTTATTCACAATTGGTCACTTCTCACCCCAGTACTCACTTTTATAGTTTGATTTAATATTTCCTGTCTAGTACAGATTGTAGTAGGCTTGCTCCTGAAAGTTGTGAGTTGGTTTCTGCTCTTATGGTCCTTATAGTTTGATGTTCATGTCTTTTGTCACTTATTTACCTCTCTTTTTACCTGTTGAGGCAAATACATTCAGTGTAGTCTTTTTCCCCCCCTTTAATTGTCCCACAGTTTCTGTCCATTCACTTGTCCTCAGTCAGATGAAGGAAGTGAAATCTCGAGACACAGGCTAGCTTATGTCACCCCAGACCACAGTATTTTAATTATTATTAAAGTTAACTCAGCATTTATTGTTTAAGTACTGGTATTTTTTCTCAAAATAAATGGGCATTTCTTTGTTACTTTCAGTTTCGACATTCCTTAGCTCAACATTTTACTACCTTTCAATTTAAATTGTGCCTATTAGGATAGGGGACAAGCTGCATAATGCATTTGGATAGTTTAGCCCAGTTCCATTTCCAGTTCATGTTAGGATTAATGTATTATGCCCTGGGTAAATATCTCGTATCCTGATTTTTTTAAAATTTTCTTCCCATGAACCAAGAATGTTGAGTTAATGTTTCATCACCATTTGTTACATCTCCACTAGGCTCCTGTACATAGGACATTACTGGTGTTTTCATCTTTTTGGTTTATCATTTGTGTTGCAGTTCAATAGAATGCCTCAGTGGTGATGTGTTTTTGTAGGGCAAACCCGAAAGTTTCTTCTGCCATGGGTTCCCTTGGTGTATTTCAAATGCTTGTTTCCCATAGGGATTTTGATTGAATTTCAGTTCGATCATGAATCTGGTCCCACAACTTAATTGTTAAGGACTAACCCTTGAAGTGTGTGCACTCTGATTATCTAATTAAGCGCTCTTATTTTTTCTTATTTTTCTCTTATGAATTCTTAAGCTGTATTTTCGTCTTTGCTGTAAACTAAATTTAGCTTGGAACAATGAAGTTAAAGTTAGGTTTGTTTGTATGGAGAGTGCAATGGCCCAGATCTTATTGGAGTTGTGCTTAGGAAGATGATGGAACATCTCTCTTGATGGAGTGGTATGGTAGTTTTCCCTCAGTCTATGAGTATGTCCCAGAAATCTTGCATCAGTGAAAAGGAGCATTAAGTTTATTAGCATGGGGTGTAAAATCTGTGTTATTTTATGCTAAATAATATGTTTTATTGTAAGTACTCTAAAGTTGTTGCATATTTAATATATAGCAGAGAATCTCATGTTCAAAGGCATATCCGAATAGAAACAACGTTACATTACATTGCAATGGCAATGAAAGTCCTTCCTAGGAATCAAACCTGTGACCTTTTGGTTACAAGACCAGCTCCTTACCCGTTATACTGCACTGCCGCCCACACGCTAAATAAGCAGCTGGCCCAAAGGTATTTACACTATCCATGGTAGAACTTAATCGTTTTTCTGCCTTATCAAAGTCCAAAAGGAGTGATCTGACTGTTGTAAATGACAAGTCCCATTTTGGCGGATGCCGCTGTGTTCAGATGTAGAATTTGTTCGAGCTGGACTTCATATGGGAGTGACACTTACAAACAGATGGCATTTGCTCTATTGTTTTCTAGTGCTCCCCCCTCCCCAAACATTGATTAACAGGATGCCCCAGTCCTGCCTTTTTAGGCCTGTATTGTCTGTTTGAACGGGTTCCATCTGCACTTTGTTGCCAGGGCAGTCTGCCTGTGTATTTTGTTGATGGCACTCTAGATGACCTAAAGCATTTCCTCTGAAATAAACTGTGGACTTGCTTGTGTAACACCACTTTGGCCTGTGAATAGCCTTTGCAAATGTCATATTAAATGTACTGTCATAAATATCTGCAGTTCTGTATTTGCCCTTTGAAAGGTTGCTTTAACGCCTCAAACATGCATGCTGTTATGAAGTCAGCCATGTTTATTTGTTTACTTCCTGTTCCCTAAACTAATAGAACCGACCTGAGAGAGTACAGTATGTGCTGTGTATGGTTTAAGGCCTCTTGGACTGGTGTTTTACTGTGTCTGGTATCTCCCTAAAATTCCATGGGTGCTTTTTTATTTTTTATTTCTGCTCTTCCATTTTGGATTATTAATGAGCACAAACTAGCTACAGCTTAACTACTTTTTGGGTTAGACCATTACCACTTCGATTAAGTTTGAAAAGAGCGACTTGCTTATGTGCGGTTTCCTGCCTCCCCAGGATTCAGTGGTCACAGTTTAAAAGCTATTTCCTCTTCAAACTGGAGAAGGTGATGGATGATTTTCGAGCTTCGGCCCCAGAGCAGAGGGGGCCAGCCAATCCGAACGTCGAGTGCATTCCTTTTGAAGAGATGAAGGAGAGGATACTCAAAATAGTGAATGGCTACAATGGGTGAGTCGCCTCGCTATGAAAGAAACGTTAAATGGCAGGAATTGTCCCCAAATGTGGGTTAACTGTCCCTCCGCAACGATTACTGTCCCTGTTGATCGGTGTCTGAAGCTGAAGGTTATCTGTCTGACTGACGGCGCTCATCTTGATGCAATGGCGCCATCTGCTGACGGTGTCTCAGAGGTTGAAAAGCACGATGGTTTTGAGCTTGCTGTCATCGCACAAGGTTTACGGAGCACAGTTCCTCAGCGTCTGCAATTTAAAATCGCAATTTACGACGCAGTTTCTCGGCCTTACGCTCGCGCTATAAAAGCCGCAAAGTAATACGATTCTTTCTGCACCACAGGTTTTATGTTATTGAATTTCTGATTTCTTCTCGACCCAGAATCCCTTTCACCATCCAGCGCCTGTGCGAGCTGCTGACGGAGCCCAGGAGGAACTACACGGGGACGGACAAGTTTCTACGGGGGGTGGAGAAGGTGAGCTCGGTCTCCTCGGGTCAGGTGATGTCCCACCCCGTATAATCACAGGTGGTGGGGAAAAAATTTGAAACATCCTTCTAAAATGAATCATGAAGAAAGGGAAGGAGCAGCCCTTGAACTGCAGCAGTTGAATGTGTATTGATTTTTTAGAAGGCTGTCAAATGCTTATAGGGCTGATAGACAAACAGAGAATACTGCGATTATTGAATACCTGAAGGATAATCTTGTTCTTTTTAAATCAAACTTTGCACTAGAAAACTTTGAGTGTGTGGAGAACATTGAAATAAAGGGAACTTTAATGGAAACTATGGACTGGAATGTAGATATCAGAACATGGAATGTTCTCTGTAAATGTCAGAATATAATCTCTGGCAGGTGGCAGCCTTTCATGATAGCCTCTGTTATTAACAAATAGAAGGCTATGCAGTCTTCTTTTAGGTAATGTCATCTGTTGCATTGAACACATTCAGCTTGTTAATTATTTGAGTGCAATTATGAGTGAAAGGTATAGCAATTTTTTATGCATGAAATTTAGTGACAGGTGCAGTGTCAGTTTGCATTTAAAGATTATATCCATGAGAATAGACTACTTTAAGGTGCTGTGGGCAGGTAGTCTGCGAGGTGTCTGTTGAGCTGTAATAAGCTGTTGAATCCTTGTTTTACAGAACGTGATGGTGGTCAGCTGTGTTTACCCCACGTCTGAGTAAGTGAACACCGAGCACACACGCGCTTGTGAAGATCCTGCCAACCGAACGCTCCTCGCAGACCGCACGCAATCAATGCTAATTCCCCTGTGATCCCGCCGCGTTTGTCTCGTGTTTGATGATCGCGCCGCTCTTGTGTAAACGCGCACGTCCTGCCCCTAAGGCTGCGGGTTTTACAGGCGCTTGGCTCTTAAGTGTGGGCCCGTGCTGTCGGGTGATTTGTGTTTTCCCCATTGTCGCTCAGCCTGTGGAGGGAGGAAAAAAAAAAAAGGTGTTATTTCTGGGCGAATATGCATTACAAATCTTAGCCTTTTTACTGCCTGTTGTGAGCAATACCGCTTAGCTTATGTAACGCTCCTGAGCCTGTGCTAAGCTCCCCTGAGCCTTTCATCAATTGGTGTGAAGAAGCAGGCGTGTTAAATCACCTGCACTTGTTGATTTTAAGACTTGTTTTCCTGTTCTGAAGGAAAAATGGATCCACCACTGTGAACCGGATGAACGGGGTCATGTTTCCCGGGAACTCGTCGACTTATTCAGACAGGTGAGAAGAGTAGGCCCGGTTTAGGGAAAGCACTGAGACTCCAGACACCTTTCAGAAGAAGCCTTTGATTCGTGTGCTGGGTCTGTCACTATGAGGAAGCAGCTTGTGTGCTGAGACTGGACACTTTATTCCTTTTTGTTTTTACTTTTTTTTTTTTTTTTTTGAAGGAATGTGAACGGGCCAGGCACACCCAGACCACTCAACCGACCAAAGCTCTCCCTCTCCAGCTCGCTGGCCACGAACGGCCTTCCGGACAGTACGGAAAACAAGGCGCCGGCCACAGAGATGGGAGACGGCAGCCCTCTCAGGTACAGCACAGTCACGCTCGCCATTCTCACCATGGTACAGCACAGTCACCATCGCCATTCTCACCATGGTACAGCACAGTCACCATCGCCATTCTCACCATGGCTACAGCACAGTCACCATCGCCATTCTCACCATGGTACAGCACAGTCACCCTCGCCATTCTCGCCATGGCTACAGCACAGTCACCATCGCCATTCTCACCATGGTACAGCACAGTCACCCTCGCCATTCTCGCCATGGTACAGCACAGTCACCCTCGCCATTCTCGCCATGGCTACAGCACAGTCACCCTCGCCATTCTCACCATGGCTACAGCACAGTCACCCTCGCCATTCTCACCATGGTACAGCACAGTCACCATCGCCATTCTCACCATGGTACAGCACAGTCACCATCGCCATTCTCACCATGGTACAGCACAGTCACCATCGCCATTCTCACCATGGTACAGCACAGTCACCCTCGCCATTCTCACCATGGTACAGCACAGTCACCATCGCCATTCTCACCATGGCTACAGCGGGAAGAGGCTGCAAAATGCCTGTAAACAGAGCTTATGCCTCAGCACTACTGTCCACATCTCTTACAGTACCTGCAAAATGCAGGAACAGAAGTGAGCTTTACTCATGCCACTGACCGATTTAGGCTTGACACCGATTTGTGTTTTTGCCCCCCTTTAAAGTGTTTTTCACAGTTGAGCAAAATTATGAATAATATGAATTCTGAACCCTCGAATGGCAATGACAAGCATATTAAAGGCAAGGGATGGGGGAGTGTTTTGGTTTTGTTTGTTTAACTGGAGCTGTAGGAAGATATAATTAACTTGCTAATGTGGCTTGATATGTCAGGTGTAAGTTAGCTGGTGATTTATGAGAAGCAGGAACAGAATTGATTGTGTGTGTGTGTGTGTGTGTGTGTGTGTGTGTTGCGCAGCGATTCGTCCGTGTCAGAAGGAGACGGCACCCCGGGGGGCCCTCTGAAGAACAAACACCAGGAGGACGAGGACGCCATGGAGGCCGAGCAGCACGAGGTCAAGAGGCTCAAGTTCGACAGAGACGAGGACGACGAGGACGACGACGAGGAAGAGGAAGGGGGGAAGGAGGCGGCCTGTCCCGCCCAAGCAGAGAGCTCGTCGGAAATGCCCGAGGAGGCGGAGTCTTCCTCCGACGTGCGCGAGGAGGGCGAGAAGAACAGCGAAGCGGCCAGCAGCGTCACGTCTGAAGACCAGGGTAGGGTTTCGCTCGTGTGTGTGTGTGTGTGTGTGTGTGGGGTGTGTGTGTGTGTGTGTGGGGTGTGTGTGTGTGTGTGAGGGGTGTGTGTGTGTGTAGGGTTTGTGTGTGTGTGAGGGGTGTGAGTGTGAGTGTGGTGTGAGTGTGAGTGTGAGTGTGAGTGTGAGTGTGAGTGTGAGTGTGAGTGTGTGTGTGTGTGTGTGTGTGTGTGTGTGTGTGTGTGTGTGAGTGTGTTCAGACAGACAGGTGCATGCTGCATGGGGAAAACAGAGCAGCTTCTGAGATGATGGTGTAGCGTCTCACCGCCCCTGCGTTCTCCCCTCAGAGCCCTCCAGCACGCAGACGGAGCCCTCCTCAGGAGGCAGCCGGGAGGAGGAGGAGGCGGCGGAGAGGGAGGTGTCCTCGGCCTCGGCGGAGGCGGCGGCGCAGGAGGAGGGCGGGGAGATGGACCAGTCCCAGCAGCCGGCCCCGGCGGACAGCTCTCCCAGCCCCGAGGCTCAGGAGGGGAGCGAGGCGGGAGACCCGGTCAGCAGCAGCAGCAGCAGCAGCAGCGAGGACAGCGCGTCCGGAGAGCCCGGCTCCTCCAGCAGTACGCCCGAGTCGGCAGCAGAGGGCGCCGCCGAGAGCGGCACGCACGTCGCGGACACCTGCGAGGAGCCCATGGAGCAAGACTAGCGACGCTCCCTCCACTTTATACACTGTATCAGACAGCAGCCGCGAGATCCATGTAAAAAAACAAAAAAAAAACAAACAGTGGACCTTTAGTTTCCATGGAGAGGGCTGCCCTTCTACGGGCTCCCTGAGGGTTGGTTGGAACCCCAGCCCCCGCCTCCAGAAGGCCACTCGTCGGTGGTTTGTGTATAGATTTTTTTTCTCTTTTTTTTTTTTTTGCAATTTAAAATGTTTTCCAACTGGAAAGTCGTTATTTTGACAGTAATTTTTTTGAAGCTCATGACATTTGTTTCCATGCAGGCCTTCTTTCTGTTCCCGGCAGGTTTTTCCACTCGGTCGTCCTTTCAGCATTTGTCACTTTGGGTGTGTGTACCTCTTCGTTTGTACGAAAAAAAAAAGAGAGAGGAAAAATAAGCTGCCTGGATGCCTCCATTTCACATCGTGGTTCTCCGGTTCTGTGGGTTTGTGTGCGTCAGGAGTACCGGTGTGCGGGCGGGGTTGGGTTTGGGTGGGAGGGTGGGGGTTCTTGGGGGAGGGGTGGGAGGCCACTGTCCCCTGACCAGTTAACCCCTGTGTGTTTTCACCACTCTCAGACCAGGATTAGAACACATTCCAGGAGCGCTGCTTGGTCTGAGCACCCGGAGACGCTCCCCGCGCTGACCAGAGATGCAGCTTCCGCCCGCTAAGTGCTCGAAAACATGACTGATTTTATTTCCCAGAGGCGTTTTGTTTTACTCGAGTTTCGGTTGTAGCGTGAATGCTTTATTTTTTTGTTTTTGTTTTTTTTTTTAGGTTTGTATATTTGCATCCATTAGAGAATGTTTGATTTTTTGGGTGTCCCAGAATTGCGTCTCTCTTCACACTAGCTCCCCCTTCTCTCCTTTTTTATGCGCAGGTCATCATCGCAAAAAAATTACACTGCTTGATTGCATCAGATGGCAATCTGACATAGTAACTTTACCTTGTACAAGAGTCAGATACAAGATATATCATTTTGGGGTGCATTGAACCACCGTAATTTATATGAACTTTTCAACCGAATGACCTATTTTTTTGAACATACTTTTTTGGCAGCCAGTTATTCTTAGCTATGTAATGCCAGCTGAAAGCACAAAGATTGCTTTACTCACCTTTCTCAACTGTCACATTGAATACCAAGTTCTTTCACGTACAAATACCCAGACAAAGACACTGGCTGCCAAATTTGTACCCGTTTCTGCAACTGTACTTTTTTGATATTTAGAATTTTTAAATTTCTGTAAAGTAGATTTTGTAGATTGTAATAAGTGTTCACTGCCTTTGTGAAACGGTATATAATTGTATAATTTCTGTGTAAACTGAATGCTTGGGCTTTCAATACAGTATTCATATAAAGCAATAAATGTCAATGTTCTAATTATGGGTATTCCGCTCTTATTTGTGTGTGAACTTGCCGCCTGTAAAAAAGCATGAAATGACAAGTCTGTATGTGAGGATCTGGGTCTGTTTATGCTGGGCAGATGGTAATTTTCCTGACACGCTGTTGTCAAAAGCTATATTCCAGTAATACTGAAATCCTCATTAATATTCCCTGATAATCGTAGACATTTTCTCGCCAATGCGTTGTCTGCACTGAGCGCTGAGGTGCATGTCTGTGTACTGAACATCAGTCTCGCACTGTCTGACTCATTGCTGCGTGTTAAGTGGCAGGTTTCGCCTGAATATATTCTGTGGGACATTAACTTGGGAAAAGTAGATTTTTATGAATTGTGTGATGCCTTGAAATAAGTTTGAGACTATTGTTGGGGTGCATCTGGTTTTTCTTTTTCTTTCTTTTTTTTCTTGTCAAGTGTTTCATATTTAGTCAGACATTTACTTTCACAATTCTAACAGAAGAAAAATGGGCAACAGCTATTGAACTGTAAAGTTATTTAAATTATTTGAAGGAACACACTCAAGTGCAGACACCCACGTGATTTCCTTGTTCAGGGAGTCAATAAGCTGTACTATTGGTTGCTTTAATTTCTGTTGAAATCTGCTGGAGCTCACGGTGGAAATAAAAGGTGGATTTGAGAAATCCTTGCAGCACCAGACGGCTGTGTAGTTCAGTTTTTAGCGGTGGTTTCTAGGGAAATAATGACAGGCCAGGAGGGAATACCAGAGAGATTTAAATCAAACCAGCAGCAATTTGGCATGGCACCAAAAATGCCAGCCTTATTAAAATGCTTGAGCCAATAGCCGTCGAGCAGAATGTCTCATAGAAACCAGAGTAGTACGTTCCTATGTGAATCCAGTACATGATCCCTTGTCTGTAAATGAAAGGAATCTTGCTCAGTTCAACAATGCTAGACATCCAGAAATCTGATAATTTATTTTAGATTATTAAATGTTTCAATGTAAATAAATTTCCAAATGACTGTACCCCTCCAGCAACTTTGAATGTCACCTCCTGCTGGAAGATGCAAACAAGCCACAGGGTATTATTTGAACAGCAAGTTTCTGGAATTACACCTTTAAACAATACAACTGGTCCACTCTGTTGTAATATGAGAGGTTGTACAAACTAATTTCTCCACAATAATGTGTTTGGTTGAAAGAGCCCTTTGATAATTTTCAAATGTGCTTAAAGATGGTGAAATGGCAGGTTTTCAATACCAGGCTTGTGGTGAATGTTCCTTGGGGAGCTTTAGATTCATTACACATGGATACGGTCGAAGAAGTTAATTTCCAGTTGTCAAATCCGCAAGTGCTGGCGGCTTCATTAAGCTCTGCTTCTTCTATGGTTCACGCGGCATTTACATTAAGTTGGAGCCTGCTGTGTACAAAGCTTGTAACAATTCCTTTCTAGCCTATCAAGAACAGAGCTTTGCTTGAACCAAAGCCTCCATTTTGAATCCGAAAAATATAATAAAAACCTTAGTTATTTCTTATCTGTAAAGTGTGCAACAGGCAAAATAATTAAATATATATGCTTGCAAGTATAATAAATCTGTTGCACACTTCAGTGAAGCCCAAAGCTGGCATTTAAACAGAAACTAAACCGTCATGCACTGACTCCAGCTCTGAAGTCGTTGACCTTGAGCGAAGACTTACTGTTATGAGCCATTTATTTTGAATTTCATCTGGGTTGGTTTGATTCTGCGTGTTTCTTAAAGATAGTTTTGAGAGTTCAGGCTCAATGATATCGACACACAGTATCTGTCTCTAAAGAGGCTGAAAGTTAAAAGTTGGCTGATCTCAAGGACATCAAAGTGTTTGTTCCAAAACTTTGGCTGGCTGCTTGAGGGCTTTGATACTGCTTGTTTTCTGAAACTGGGATTCATATCTTACGTGTAGTCTTTGGCAAAGCTCCTATGGTATGATTTACACTGTTGCTGGCTGTGTAGCTGTGATTTATAGGGTATGTTATGAGGTGTCAGGAATGGAAAAAGACCCAGAATGAGAATGCCATTCCTGTGGAGCTGAACTTCTTTTATCTGTCTGGACAGTCTTACCCCTCCGTTGTGCTTCGCAAAACGTGTCTATATGCAAATGCGCACGTGCTTTGACTGTCCCGTGAAACTGAAGTTGAGGTAAAACTGAAATGGAAAAAACTTTCCCAGCCATGGTGCATAACCAATCAGGCTAATTAATTCACTTTCAATTTAATTATTGCAATCTCTTCAACAGAAGCCATGCCTAATTTTCATATTACTTCCACTGATTACATTATGGTAAAGCAGGCAAAGTACTGACATGAGTGGGAAACCATGTCCTAGGGACTATGAGAAGCAATTGCATTCATAGGACAGGAGCGAATAGAGGCCCAAGTTAATGGTGGCACTGTAATCTAAAGGTGTGTGCATGTTCTTCAGGAAGTTCTGCTTGAATCAAGAGTTTAAAGCCAACATGTATTTCCATTCGATGGTTAAGAAAACATGTTCTGCTTTTGCAACGACATGTAATAAATGGATACACAGGATCAGAAGATATTTCTCATGGCTTAAAAATCTAGGGACATGTCTTTGGGGATATGTGCCTGTACATTATGTTTAGTGTTATGCATGCTATAAAATTTATTAAGATATGAGTATGATCCATTTCAAATAATGAAAATAAATATTTGAAATTGCAACCAGATGTGGTAACATTTCTGTTTCCATTTCATTTGCTGTTCATCAGATAGACCACTGCGCCTGATTGGTTCCTCCTCCTTCCCTTTTGATGGATTGGACAGCACTGTGACAGCAAAGTGCAATGATGCCGTTGCTTAGTGAAATGACGCATTGCTCAGTTCCAGTTTTTCTGCATTTAAATGTCTCAGCTGCCTACAGATTTCCACTTGTAAGGTAGGCGCTGGTCTGACATTTCTGTTTATTCACAACAGTCACAACAGAAATGATGTCTATTTTTATTTCATCATTTCACGCGGTTCATTTTTTATTTGAAATGGCTTTCATCACCATCTTCAGTCAGAAAATGAGAAAATTCAAATTGCAGAATTTCCCACAGAATGTAACAATTACTGTTATGCATTAAAGCAAGTCATATTTAAGGTAAGGATGCAGATTTGGCTCACAATGGATGACAAGCTTATGCATTAGGAGGCTTCGGTGATTAAACTGACATCAACACTGTGTTCAAGCTCACCTTAACGTCATGTCATTCCTGCGTTTTGATTGATGTTTTTGAGGGAAAGAGAGACAAGCGCAAGGATTTAGGTCAGAGCCTTTTTCCTCAGTGTGCTTCTTCATCTTTGTTTACTTTTGTGAATGCACCAAGCATTCGCCAAATGAACCATTTCATCAGCTTAAAGACTGGCTGATGTTTAAAAGGACAGCAGTGTGTCTATCAGCCCTCCCTTCCAACTGGGGAAATGATTGAAGATATATAACCAGCTTGCTAGGCAAATATGAAAGTGGACATAATACAGTATTTGTTATGTGGAAAATCCTGTTTCCTTTAATTCTATGCTAAAAATGGATTTTAAGTTCACTGACAGGGCAGGGCAGCAGAATGCTAATGTGGTAGAGATCAGCTGGAGTGAAGCTTTTCACTCCGCAATCTCTGTGTCATCCAATAGAGGGTAGTGTTTAGTTTCCTAACAAGACTTAACAGGATTACCGGAACGCAGAATGAAGATGCAACCTGACTGCCTGCAGCTGCTGATATGAGTGAGAGCTCATGGCAATTAACCCATTTGAAATACATTACATACAGAAAGAGAGAGAGAGAGGGAGAGAGTGAGTGAGAGAGAGAGTTATAGTAGTAATTTGTTACAGTACATTTCAGTTATAGTACTGCTTGCTAAATGAATCACATCAACCTGTCGTACAACATACGTGTGAAAATATGATATAATAGTGTTAACAAAATTAGAGAACTGCCAGACATTATTCTCAGGTGACTGTTGTTTACACTGCCATTTACCTGTCAGTCTGCCATATCCAGAGAGGCCCTCAGAAGTGCCAATATTTCAGTGTCATTTTAATAAGCTGCACAAACATTTGCTCTTCATTTATATAACATCTGTGACATGCAAACAACTTCCAAAAATGGAGCAACAAAAATCTAATTACTTGGAGTTATGATATATTTACTTTCCACAGAGCTGGATGAGAACTTTCAATAACTGTAAAAACAAATAATAATAATTTTTGCACAACATAGGATTCATTTTTACATTATTAAAATTGAATTCTGTTGTTTATTTTTGGAACATGGAACAAAAGGCCTTGAGTGGAGAGCGAATCAGCTAATGACAGCTGCTCTGTTCCATCTGCTGTAGCACACAAACAGGTGAGCGAGCATATTGAACAGGGCCTCCTCCGCTGCAGGGACAGCTCGTCTTCCTCTCCTCTTCTGCTGTTTCCTCTGCTCCATCCTGTCTTCTTCCATTTCATCATATTCTGCATTCCTCTTTGGTTTGAATGTTCATGTTTTTTTTCAGATCAAAAATATATACATTGGATATAAGCTGGGCTTCTGACATATGATACATGTTTAAAATGATGGAAGATCTTTTTGACTGGCTATGACTCGAATGATCAGATAGATAGGTAGACAGACAGACAGAGATACTTTATTAATCCCGAGGGAAATTCAGGTGTCCAATAGCTCATGTTACAAAGCATAGTGCAATGCACCAGGAAGTAAGAAATAAAATGTAATTAAACAAAATACAAATTAAAATAAAAAGGTAAAAATAAAAAGGCACCGTAGAACCAAGCCATGAACATAAACAGAGCCATAGTTGGAGAGAGGCTCCCTCTCTCTCTCTGGTCTCCAACCATCAACATGGTAAGAAACCAGAAACTGGCCAATATTTGTGAGCTCCAGCTTTTGTCAGCTCCATGTGTAAAGTATACTGTGCACCAGTGCTTTTCCTGGGGACCCTCTGTGCATACTGGTTTTTGCCACTGCCTGTGAGGGAGTTGGAGTTTTGGGAGACCAACCGCGACTGAACAGGGGGTTCTTTAAGCTATTAACCAGAGGTAAAATAGCCACAAAGTCTCAAGAGACAAGGGAAAGGAAAACAATACTCCTTAGGGAGAGTATCCCAAAGAAAAGCTCTACACAACCCACGTACTGGGTAAAAAGAACTAAGGCTTAAGGAGTATGAAAATAACACAAAACTGCCGGAGCAGAAAACGGGGCAACTCAAAGAAAACAGACCTCGAACCAAGGCTGAGAAAGTAAAACCCTAAAGAAAGAATACTGAGCTTAGATTGTGGCACTAACTTGTTGCCAACAATCTAAAAAAGCTAAAGACTGTTGTGCTAATTTTATAGCCACAACAATCCAATATCACCCTTTACCTTTACCTTTACCTTTACCTACCTACCTTACCTTTACCTTACTTCCTTTACCTTTACCTTTACCTTACCTTACCTTTACTTACCTTTACCTTACCTTTACCTTTACCTTTCCTACCTTTACCTTACCTTTACCTTTACCTTACCTTACCTCTACCTCTACCTCTACCTCTACCTCTACCTCTACCTCTACCTCACTTGACAGAATACCGGCTCTCGTGCAACATAAGTGACGCTGAAGCAAAGCTTATCGGCTTGCTCAGGGTTTAAATAGAACACCAACAGGTGCAAATAGTAAAAGGAAATTTGCACGTGTATAATTCAATCAACTCAATGGCCGTAATAACTGAAGAAAAGGTGCATGAAAAAACCAATGGCCGTAATAACTGAAGAAAAGGCGCAGGAAGGAAAAGAAATGGTGGCATCAGCCAAAACCATGACACTGCCATTATCTTGGTAATACAAGATTGTTGAAAAAATTTAATGGCAGCAAAATCTTGTACTTTCATTTATTCTGAGATAATGCCAGTTTGGCTCAATGCCATTTCCTAGTTTAACCTTAATGATTATATGACCACTCAATTCAGGAGTGTCATCTGTTTCTGAAGGAATCATTTGGCATACAGCTCATTACAGAAAATTAAAGCTCTAGTGGATCTTACTGATTAAAGTTCCTGTGATGTGAAGATAGAATATTTATTCTTCACTGCATACATCGCTATTAATGCCATCTTCACCCTTCCCCCTCATGGGTTCCAGGCAAAAACAATGAACCGAAACAACAAACTAAAATAACAAAGAGAAAATAATGAAACTACAAAGCACTTTCCAGCTTTGTTCGTGCTGGTATGTTCCTCTCTCTCTCAGTTTGCGTCTTCCTCGGTCACAGACTCCTACTGGAAGAAAGCACACTTTAAATACCCGGATTTATTACTGATGCACTCCAGGTGCGTGTGCCGACTTAACCAGTAGGTGTGGTCTTCAGACTCCCCCGAACCTCTCCCACAAACCGAGCCCTGCCACACCTGGCTACTGAAATTGTGTAATTATTGATGTGTATCAGTGATTCCCAACCTAAGGACTGCAGCCCACTAGTGGGCCACAAGGATATTGCAGGTGGGCCACCCAATCAGTTCTAGAAAGGTGGATATTAAATAAAAGTAGAAATTATATTTTAAAATAAAATAGATATTGAATAGATATCTTGTGCCCAGTATATAAAAAATATGTTCAGTTGATATAAAATATAATCATAGGCATGTAGAAATGTATGACATACTGATAGTAGCTCAATGGATGTGCACCTGCACTCAGACGAATGGCACTAGCAAACATGCTGCTGGCATTGTGTAGCTTGATGGCTAATTTAAAATGGATCGGTGGCTGGCATTAGGAACTCTAAAAAGAAAAAAAAAAACACTTATTGATAGTGGGTCAACAAGTGAGACCCCAGAATTAATAAATGAAGTATTATGAAAACATGAATCTCATTGTGATGAACAGTATTTTTAATGTTGTCTAGTGCATGGTGGGCTGCAAAACGTTTTGCCTTGTTTGAAAGAGGCTGAAGAAGGCTGGGAATGGCTGATGTGTATTATACCATAGATTTATGACATAATTACACATTAGAACATGCCATGATATCATTTGAAGAACAAGCAATCAGATGAACAGAACAAGCAATTCACTCTCCAGTTGTCTGTCTTGGAAAAGAGAATGATTAAAATCAATGAGGTCTGAGAAGTATTATTCATGAAGAAGAAGAGTCTGTTTTAATATACATATGGCAGCTGTTTTCAAATTAGTGTAAATTCCTGTCACATGGGGCAGAAATCATACGGATTCAAGGGGCTAAAAAAACCCACAGTTTGTTTTCCAGTTACCTGGAAACTAGGGACATGTGTGTGTATAAGAGAAATGTATTTAGATTGTCCCCTGTGAAGCTGAAAAGAATTACTCCTGACTAACTGACAGTGGGGTGAAGGTCCTGCCTGTGATTCAGTTGTAGGTGGCCAGGAGAGACATCTGAATAAGGAGATAACACTGTTCAGTGGTTGCTAGGGACCTCAGGGTGCTGGGAAAAGTAATCATATTCATAGCCTTAGGTCCATTATGCTGAAATGAAGAGACTCCCGTTGATGAGACATATCTAGAGAAATGCATGTGGTTTAGGGCCAACCCAGTGCTGGGGAGAGCGAGCGAGAGAGAGAGAGAATTAGTTACATTTTAGCTATAGTAGTGCTTGCTAAATAAATCGCATTGACCTGTTGCACAACATGAAATTTAATCCAGGATGCACTGCTGATGATCTTCATGGAACAAGGGCACAAGGCCAGAATTAAAGCTACGACTTTCTCTCCTGTTCCAGTTACGTGCAAGGAGCACACTTCCAACACATGGGCATTTCCCAGCAGAAACACTGCACGTATGCTGTGGCTGAAGATAACATTTGCAGTTTCATGAAGCATGTGTATTTGGCCCTCTGATATTCACAGTTTCATAGGTTTTTGGCTGTGCTGAAAGTTCTTTATTACAGTGATCATTTGCGAAGGTAAAACAAAATTGATTTTTAGTCATCTAGGTGAATACTTTCATGATGATTTTAAGCAATTACATCTGGTGCCTCAAGAACCCATTATTGCAAAGTTAACAGCACCATCCCAATATACTGTATTTCCTTTATATTAAGAGCATTTAGTCTTACACACTGGTATTATTACTATCGATAGACACTTCAGATAGATGAAAATAACACACATGGCACCAAACTTTGATGATCCCCTTGCTTGCACAGTATTGAACTGGACCTTTTCTGAACAACTGAAACTGGATTATATATTGAGATTACATCTCTAATTTGAAGTCTAACATGTACAGATTGAAGTGCTTTCCAAGGTTAGTAGGTTGTGGCCTACATTAGAATATTACAGCCTGATAAAGTGCTATAATTGACTTTGCTGGAAGCTGCTGTCGTGAAAGGCACTTTATTTTTCCCTCCTGCTACTTCGGCTAATTGGAGTGAAGAGTCTGCTTTATTATGGTGGCGGGGCTTTTAGGAGTCATTTTGTGGGAGGCCTGCTGCTCTTTGCATGGCACTGTAAAACCTGTGAATGGGCAGCCTAATGAAGACGCAATTTGCACAATTTGTCCCTGACACCAGTGAGTGTGGAACCGGTCCCTGGATCTGCCCGTCCATTAGCTGCTGTAAGCACAATGCTGGTTAGACCCCGTAATGGTAAAAGGGGTCCATTTTCGGATGAGGACAGCACTTATTGCCTTCGCTCTGCATGCAAAGTAACCGTCAGTAAAAGTGTGTTCACCTCAAAGTGCTCCAAGTAGACCCAGCACACATACACACACTCACGCACTCACGCACACACACACACACACACATACATACATCTCAGTCATGTCAATGATGACCAATTTGAATACCATGAAATTGGAAAAATATCCACATGGCCATTCAGATACTATCTTGTACTGAGCAACTTTATAAGAGGTTCTGAATTGAGGCTAATGGCCAGACCTTTCCACTCTGATTAAGAGGAATGGACTGTCATTGTGGCTCAGCAGCCTTTCTCTTGCACGAAGGCAAGGGGTTCTAACTGCAGGAATCTCAATGATAAAGGATAACTGCAGTCAGTCAACCTTGCAGGCTTACGCTACAGCTACTACTGTCTGATATCCACAGCATCAGAACCTCTCAAACCTTTTCTACTCTCTGCAGTCTCCCTGTGACAGCCTCATAATTAAAGGGGGGCTATGGAATTGCCAATCTGTCACCCAGAAGAAGGACTTCATCTGGACCTGCACCTCCCTCCTCTCCCTTGCCCTCACTGAGACATGGATCACCGCTGACAATTCTGTAACCCCTGCAGCCCTCTCTTCTACCTCGACTTCTCCCACTCTCCCCAGCTCTCTGGGTAAGGTAGAGGTACTGGTTTATTGTTTTCCCCCTCCTGGAAATTTTCCATCCAGACTCTCTCTCATTTCTCTATTTTTGCACTTGAATGTTGTGCTGTACCTATTGCTTATTCCACAAAATTGTTCACTGCCATTTTGTATCATCCATCTGGGCCTTAGGGAAGTTTCTTTGATGAGTGTGACACCCTGCTCACCTCCTTCCCTGAGGACCCCACAGATCCTGCTGAGAGACTTCAGAATCCATCTGGAAATGCCTTCCTTCCCTTCCTCCACTCATTCAACCTCACCATGCTGCATTCAGCACCTACACACAAAGCTGGCACCTTTCTGGACCTGGTCATTGTAAACAACTCTTTCTCCAATGATCTCACTGTAAATTCTTTCCATCAATCTGACCACCTCTTTTTATCGTTCTCCTTCCCTCTCTCGTCCAAACTTTGATCACCCCCACCCCCTGCACCTACTCCTATTTCTTCTGTCTGCTGTGACCTCCAAAACCTCTCCTTCTCCAAAGTTACTGCCTCCCTTCCACCTCTTGAAACTTTCTCTCCTCTCTCGACTGCTGCCACAACACACTCTCTGATTTATTCTCTCTCTTCATCCCTTGACTGCCTCTGCCCTCCTGTTATCAGAACATCTCAGCCATCCTCCTCAGTGCTTGACACCCTCTGGGATAAGAGGACCAAACTGCAGGCAGCCGAGAGGAAGTCACATCTGCTAAGGTTAATTTTTATCAAACCAAAATTCAAATTTTGTCTTCTAATTCTCACAAATTGTCTTTATCTCTCTTGACTTAATTTTCTCCCTCTAGGGAATTGCTGCCCTTTAATGCCTGGTCTTTGTACTTGTATCTGCATTGATAGCTTATAAAAAAGTCTCTGGAGCATCTTCTGGAATACCAGTGAAGTAAGGTTCTCAATTAAAACACATTTGTCCAATCTGCCAACTTTATAGGTGTGTGAAGATATACTAGAATACTCCATGTCAGTTTTCTCCATGACTGGTCCTCCTAATCATAATCTGCATAAATGTAGCTCTTCCATCATCCTTGTACAGACTAGAATAGTCCCTTGGCTGACTGCACTGCTTAGAGGGTAACTTGAAAGGGAACTTAAGCTCCTTATTCTCATTTTGGCTTTTTTGTTGTTGCTATTTTTAACCTCCTGGCAAATTAGCCAGGCAATGTTCCATATATCTATGGATAAGGGGAAAAAGAGCTTCTTGTGTGATATACATTTACAACATTTAGCAAATGCTCTTATCCAGAGTGATTTACACAGATTATATTCCAGTTAAATTCATTGCTAAAGGATACAATACCAGAGCCCCAACTCAAAATCTAAGGAACAGCCTTAGGGTTACAAGCCTAGTTCTGTAATTATTACACTACATAGCCACCATAAAAAGTGTTTTTTTTTTTGCTGTGAGAAATAATCCATTACAGTAAAACACTGTCTTGTGCCATGTTATCATACATAAAGCTGAATGTTATCATTTTAACTGAGCCATAACAATGATGGGTGTGGAAAGCACAAAACATTCTGGGAAATATCTGTGACCCACAAGTCGCAAACAAGTTGAAAACTACCAATGAGGCAACTTACTGAAGAGCAGACAGTCATTGGCAGGCATTGTACAGCAAGTTAACGGCAAATCACAATCATTAGCCTGGTCTATGTCAAAACGACAAATGCTTAATGTGATTCAACTGGGTCAGCTTATTCAACACCAACCATTTAAAATACTTTTTGAAATTTGCTTATGGCATAATATTTTTCTTACATTCTAAAAAGAATATTTTAGCTATCATACCTTAGACAGCTGCACACAATGAAGTCTCTTATGTGCAAAACAGTCGTTTCTAACTTGATCTGAACAATCTGTTTGGCGTCATTTAACAGCTTAATGAAGTACAGACTGAGGGCTGCAGTCTCACAATTGAAACAGGTACTTACAAAAGAAGTGGTTGACTACACAAAATGGGATATGCGATCACTGCAAGCAGGAAGAGGTTCAAGAAGTATACTTCCTTCTCTCCTATTACAAATATGGCCTGATAATGGACACGCAAACCCACAAAGAAAATCCACTGCTGCCATGAGAACCACAAGAAATTGTGAATTCAATAACTCATTAGAGAACAAATAATACTTGTTAACATTATTTAAATTTGATTTTTTTTTATTTATATTTATGAGGCATTACTGTTATCTCTTTCATTTTTGCTTTTACTTAACCCCTCAACCCCCTGACCCACCAGCCTCAACCCATGTTCCTCTGTCTGGCCTTGCGTCATCACCCAAGAGAGACATTTCGGGTTCTAATGGTCAATAAAACACCACTGACCAGACATATAGCACAGACTTCACACAGCTTCGCAGCAGGAGAGACCAGTAACGCACAAGGTCGAACATACGGGCTAATCAGCAGGTCTGTGATGTGCTCGTAAACACATCTATAAATTTCAGCACGTCCTACTTTGTTTACCATACAGTCCCATTCTGACTGCAGTTCCTACAGACCATTGCCTGATGTATTAAAAGCAATACTCCTTAGCCAAAGCCTTCCTTTATAGAACATCTCTTGTGTCATGCTGCAAATTTAGTTTTCCTTGAAGTTGAATTCTGTGAATCCACTGCATTTTACTGAAATGCCAGGGCAGAATAACTTTAAAGGGAGAGAGAATTTTAAAACTGTTTACATGGCCGATTATAACCTGACTCTGGGCAAATTGGAAAAATTTCTTCTTTGTATGGTGGCCATGGCGAAGTACTTGAATCTCTCAAACACAATGACTTTTGAGTGAAATACACTTGTGGACAAATTGCACCCTTTGGTTGAACTCTCAGATTAACATTTGAATTCACTCTTTGCAGACGTGTTTAAAGGAAAAGGAAGACGATGTGTCTTACAGAATGTCACTGTTTGAGTAAAAATGGTTGTAATAAATTTCACATGTTCGAACAGGGTATTGTGAGGACACAGAAAGCCCTCTCATAAAGACCTAAAGACATCCGTTTTAGAAGTGGATATTTGTGTGTGTGTGTGTGTGTGTGTTTGTGTGTGTGTTGCGTGTGTGTGTGTGTGTGTATGTACATACACAATTCATTTAATTTATTTCTATACAGACTGACTAGACTATAACTCTACAGTCTGTGAGATAATGATTCAGATGGGACTATGAACTCAGCTGGGGAGATTTGTGTCCTGCAGCCTCAGATTTTTCTGGTTTGAGGTTTTTGTACATCCTCATGGGGGGATGCTGGCATGTCTGGAACCTGTCACTGTGATCCTATTGTCACTCTCACCAGCTCGCTTTCTGCTGGGGACCACAGACACGGCCTGTTAGGCACCATTATGTGCCCCTGTGTGCTTATTGCCAACCCCATGCTGAGAAGTTCAATTACACCAGGTGTGTTTTTACAGTCTCGCTGTCACTGTTTACGGTCATTATCAAAACCCTCACAGGGATTGTAAAATCAGGCATTGTACAGTGGCAGCCCTGCTGCAAGACAACCCCCGCCTCCCTCCGCCCTGTCTCCCCCCTCCTGTCCCCCTCCCTCTCTCTTATCCCAAATCTTATATTTCTATCTGAAATATATTTTCATGTAAACACAGTGGCAGTAGCAGACTCTCAGGGTAACAGAAAGCTCTGTTTGAGGTTTTAAGATAAACAGAAACAAGAATGTGAAAAGAGACTGGCCCCAGCAGCTGTTTTTTTAGGTAAGAAAACAAAAACAAAACAAAACAAAAAGAAAAACTTGACTCTCTTTTCTAAAATACCCCATCATTGCTGGGCTTACTGGCCTACAAGCCACTGTTTGGCTGCAGAAGAAAAGACACCCTGCAGCCAAACATCTCAAACACACAGTTGTTTGCATTGCGAACAGATGATTGTAGCATAATAATATGCGCTTCCCGAACAGCTGAGGTCTTAATCGCACCCAGTGAGTCTGAATCGCAGCTCTCAGTATTTCTGTCTCACTTCACTTTAAATTTCTGCGCACTTATTAAAGAAGCTAATGTCCTGTCTAATCAGCAGTGAGGAGAAGGGGGCCGGTGGAGATCTGTGTGTACAGTAATACTGAAATGTGGAGCCACCCATACACTGTTACTGTCGTGATCTTATGCTCATTTAAGCCTCTGTATGCTAATTCACAGCATCTTCTTTATCAGTATATACTTACTCTGGAATACAATGGTGGTTGATTTTCTGTACCACACCATGCAATCAGGGAGAATTATAGTATATAGATTATGTTTCATGGTCAGGTCTGAAGAAACAGCTAAATAGGATGGTTTTCTCTGTAGTTTACAGGAACTTGCAGAATCATCAAGTTCTTCAACATCTTACATTTAGCTAACCCAAGACCATGTCCATTTTATTTTTCCCTTATCTTCATAGAATGAGCTCTGTTTTTGTTATATGGTTTTGTATGATTTTTGTATCCTTGTAAGTAAGCCCCAGGTGAGCAACATTGAACAGATTTATTTTGCCACCTTGAAGATCACCCAAAATAATTTTTTTTCTAATGACTGAATTCCTTTTTCTTGCAGATTACATTCAAATTACATTCACCTTTCTGAAACACACATATAAGCACACAGACACATCTTTGTTTATTTCTGTGCTTTTTTAATTTTGTGATCCACAAGAGCAGAATTGGTAATCCAGACTGGTCTACAACATAAACAGAAGAGTAAAGTTCTACAGAGTGGGAGGTCTTGAGAGTGCCAGCCAGCATCAGGATCAGTATCTGAATCTGTACTGTGGGAATGGGAAAAGAAGTTCTGTGCAGACTGACTACAGTGATTTATAGTTCTGCAAAGCAATAAACAAAGGAAACCATGCAACCTTTGAACTTCACAAGTCCATGCAAAGGTCAAAGGTCAAAGAGGTAATAAGAGAGATTTATGTCCTTTTAGCATTCTGCTGGCCAAAACCATATTTTGCTAGTTATTTGTGTATGCTGTTGCACGCGCAAATAACGGTACTGTAACGTCATGTCTCAGGGTCTCAATTTCGCTAAATGTATTCTGACACATTCCTTTTCTTCGTTTTACACAGAAAGACAATGCATTGTCGGAGAGTATAAGGAGCACTGATTTTCTGAATGATGCTGACATTCTCTGTTGCTGTGTAGCAACAAGCCCTTCACTATCATGTGTATTGGCTTATTATAATCTAATTAAAGCAGATGCCATATGATTACGTCTAAAGACCACATTATTCACACTTCTACGTTTTCCAAATGAGAAAATACCCTTGATGTATGTTCATTCATTGCAAAAAGATCCTATTCTTAGCCATTCTGGATTCCTCAAACTGAGTTTTAACACATCAACGAGACAGTTTCTTTATAAACACATGGCACACTCCAGAAATGGCTAATCCTGCCATAATAATAGGATATTTTCATGATCACTTTATTTTGCAAAGACTGTAATTTAGAATGATATTTTCTTGAGGACAAAGATCCTTTTGTCTAACCGTTGAATAACTCCTGGCATTTTTCTGTCTGTATTCAGAGAGAAAACATTGTTTAAGATGGAGCTCTTCATTGAAATTGAGCTATTGTTTTGACACAAACATTTACTTGGAATTCTTACATTCTCTGTTCTTCAGGCCTTGTGTCCCTGTATACCTCAGATATAATGACAATGCAGAACCAGCAGTTCTCTTTGTGTGCACCTCATTCGAATACATACATGCACAACTACACTGTTCCATTCCGAGATTACAAGCTATTATAAACAGGCCATGTAGTAGATGCGCTACATCTACTGCATGGAATCACAGTACAATTGAATACTGGGAAGGCTTGACTTCAAAAATAAATAAATTGCTTTTGGTTATATCATAAAAGAAGTGCACTTTGACATTTCAAATTGTAAATTGATTTCTCTTGGTATTTACTATTCATAACGATTTGTTCATTTCTTTTACAGACTATATCCAAACTCAATTTATATGGCATGTGTATAGTTATGGATCTGTGATATGAAAGTATTGATTTTCAAATTCAAATAACTGCATTGTGATCTTCAAGCCCAAATGTGTCTGGATTTATGTCACATTTATTGCTTTTCGATTTAGATTTAACTATCTACCATACCCAGTGTTAATCAAAGTATGATCTTATTGCTTTGTGCAAATTCTAACAGCAATACTACAGTTGGTTAGGCGGTGAATGTACAGCATGTATTGCACAATAAACTCCTTTTGATATATTTCTTAAAAAGGAACTTAATTTTAAGATGTATATTGATGAATAAGATGTTCTCCTACCATGATAACTTGTCTTTTACGAATAAATTCTTATTTCAAGAAAATGAGCGTAAGTTTCTGTCTAAGAAAATATCTTTTGTGGTGTTTGGGTACCAGTTCAGAAAGAGAGGTATGTGTTTGCTTGTATGTGTGTGTGTAATGATGCTTGTTGGGATGCATGTGCCATAGCTCATGTGCCTGGCACTAAGATTCTGACCAAATTTGGCTCAGAGAATTATGAACAATACCACATGAATCTCTCTCTCTCTCTCTTTCTCTCTCTCTCTCCATCGCTCTCTCTTCTGACTGTCCCAGTCATCGTCCTTCACCAGCTGGGGAGAGAGGAGGAGGCCTGGTGGTCCAGCTGGCCTTCCGGCTGATCCTCACCCCTCTCTGCCCTCATTGTGGTGGTGCCATTTCACCCAGTCAACCACAGGCCAGCGTGAAGGCACTGAAGGTGACAGTAATGCTGGCCACACTGCCGGACCCATCTGGACATGGCAAGGGTCCCCGGAAAGCCAAATTCAAGTTTATACATTGATGGAAATATGAGGACCTCATTTCATAAAGGACTATTAAGAAATGTAAATTATAGTGTTGCAGCTTTCCTTAGTTATTTAATTGGGCTTTTATGGCTACAGTTTTACGTTTCTTGCTGCCTGATCTTCCAGGTGATATGGTTAGACTATTCTCAGACACACAGTTGAGTGAGCTTGTAGAATTATAGCTTGTTTGCAGGGCAGGGAGATTTCAGACTCCAGCCTCTGTCTCACAAGTAATGAGAATGGTGACTGATAGTGAGGCATCCATCAATCACTGTGTAAGCCCTGTCATCCATATCTGAGGAACAGGCTACTCTTCCATTGAGGTAATAGCTATTTTTTCAAATTCACTCTACTTCATTGTCATAAAGAATTTTTGTGTAAATATGAACATATACACTGGTTGTTACACAACCACTACAAAAAGGGTATATCAATATATATAATAGTATAATGACTGGAATTATTTAATACATTTTACTATGTGGTTCTACTCCACAGTAAAATGGTCAGAGTTAAATCAGCTCTGATTAAATACATTTCACTCTATATACATATATTGAGTTCTCTTGGACTCATTTAAAGTCTGTTAGAGCTAAATTAACAGTGAACATTTTTCTGTGGAAGCAAACTTCTGTGATAATTCAGTCCATTTACAGTCAGTGGTTACATGCATGACCTTCACAAAAGATCCCTCAACCACCCATATTGCTGCTGTTTCAGCATTCTGCATTTCCCCACCTCCACGTCAGCAATCCCCCGGAGGTGATACCACACCGGGAATTTTCTGAAACTTTTCCTCCCCATTTTTGAATTCCCAGATCTCGCCGCAGTGATGCAGCATTCATTGCAGCCTCCATTGTCTATTTGGGAGAGCTCAGACAGGAATGTGCTCTCCTCAGAGGCACGCGATGCCAGCTGCCACCTCATATCACGCCGCAGTGCGCGAGCCAGGCTTGCACAGACATGAGTCAGGAGGAAGACATTTCGTGTGCGGCTCAACAGACGCCACGTGCAGGCGCTCAACCAGCCGTGGTTACTGGTGCGTGATGAGATGCTGTCATCCCTGCCAACTGAAAAAAAACCTACTTCCATCCATGGACAACGCTGGAGCCGACTGTACGTTGCTGTGCAGGGCTGATGGCTACAGATGACAGTGGCACAGTCTGTATTTCATACCGGACTGTGTGGCCCATCCATACACTAGAACAATGCCTGAATAGGATGAGCCACCCAGCAGCCCCGAGACCTGCTCCTTGCAACCGAGTCTGTTACATTTATCCAAAAAACAAACAAACAGACAAAATGGTCCTGATAGACTGCCTGTTCAATCTGAGATTTTCCCTAAATCACTTTTAGATTTGAATTCCATGTGCCACTATACATATTATATGAAATTAAAGTTCTTCTAATTTCTTAAAGGTAGAGAAAACATTGGTTGTGTGTGTGTGTGTGTTTGTGTGTGCCTATGTGTGTGTGAAAGAGAGAGAAAGAGGGAGAGAGAGAGAGATTTTAACTCCACCAGCAACATGAAATGCATCTCACTACAATTTAATCTCATTGATAAAGAGCACAAGGTTATTGCTGTACTTGAGAATAATATATATTTTGAAATGTAATACTGACATAGCGAACATCCTCATAAACAATGCTTTCTAAGTATATTGAGAACCCACATCTGATAATTTATGAATATTTGTTGACGGATAGTTGGTGTGCACTGGCTTTAGCTGAATTGGAAAACCACCCAACATTGTCATAAGTCTTTGTTATTTCTTCTGGAAATTGTATTATTTTTAATCAAGGTACCGCTAGATTTATAAGGTTCCCTGAGGAAATGGTATTCTGTCATCAATCTTTAATCTATATGGTTGTCACTCTTTGCCTGTGATGGCTAGGTGACAAGATGAAAGATGATAGCTTTGATTTTATTCTGTCACTGTTCATTCATTCAGCTACAAAATATTTTCAGTTTTACAGATTGATAATACAATTTACGTTCATATAAATCGCAATAAATACATTTCAAGTTTAAAATTATATATATATGAAATCTAATAATAAATGCAAGATTATTTTAAGTGTGCATTGAATAATATGATCCCTACATCTGACATATTTATTTATATGTGATTATATAGTATATGTTTCAATGTGCTGTAGGGTATTGTTAAAAAAAGATTGTTGTGTAATATTAATGACTGTAGAGGGATTGACAGGAAGAAACATTGCATTTGTAGCAGAAATTGAATCTGTGCTGTGTCTATTAGCAATATTGCTGTGTGTGTTTCTGTATATGTGTTTGTGTGTGTGTGTGCATGCGCGGAGAGTGCTTATATTTACACAGCACAGGAGGTAGTACAGCTGCTGTGGGTACAGCACCACAATGCATAGACTCAAATCCATATGTTTACACTGCACTGGAGGTACAGCCATGGTCAAGCAGCTCCATTATGCCATAAGCCCTTGCATTCACATTTTATTAGTGGTACAGCTACTATGGCAACTCCACACATTCAGAAGCCCTCACATTCATGCTACACTCAGTGATGCAGATAGTGGAGAGCAACTGTTGCATTGTATAGGCCTGCATTTCTGCAGTTCAAATGTTCATTCAGTCAAGAGCAGATAACTTTGCAATTAATGGTTCCCCAACATTATGGCTGCACAGAAACTATTTCCACTCTTGATTTGATATGTTCTGATACTGCACTTTCTAAAGACTAATTTCTTTAAAGAATCAAACCAACATGAATGAAATTGAGTCATTCAGCGTAAATATAACCAGCAACCCTTTTTATTTCACAAGTTAATATTTGGTAGCAACTAATTTTAGATATTTCAGGTTTGTGTGGTAAATCCTATTAACTGATGTCTTGAATGCTGTTCCAGTTTTATTCCAAAGCTGTTCCGTTTCATTCCAGTCAATAAGAGTTTACGAATTTTTAGGGAACGAACACACAGAAAGCATTGAATGGTTGTTAGTATAGAGAGATGCAAGTACAACTTTGAGATGAAAGCATTTTGAGAATATTCAAAATATATGTCAATTAGATAGACACAACAAGATATATTATTCAAGGTATATACCAGGAATTCCTCAAACATGCATTCCATTAGTTTTGATGGAAAATTGTTGATGTGTTGCAGATGGAAACTTTGCATATTTCCATCAGGCATATTCCATAAAATTTGGAACTGGAATAGTAAATTTACATAAATTCTAACTAAGCCACATGTAGTACAATTTAAGGCAGCTCCTGATTCTGATGAAGCTAAAATGGACAGGTAATGAAGCAGCAAAATTATGTCCCATGGCATAATGGTGATCAGCGGTTTCAGGAATGTTTCATTTCATGGAAATGTTACTTTCCAAGGAGTAGAGCGACTCATTTACTAGGACTAACAAATAAATTGAAATGGAAAAGAAATCTCATTGCTTTGTTGGCAGCATGTGAATGAGCTCACCCTGTATTTCTGAGGTCCAAATTTCTAAGACATTGCCTTTCCCATATAATGCGTCTTCAGGGCTTGATAGAGTGGAAACAATTGCTTGATCCTGTCTCTTCCCACAGGAAATAAAATTATCCTACAAATCTGTAGCTTGGCAAAATATAAATCTAAATTATTAGCCTTTGAAGTTGGAGTTGCATGCTTAAATCTGCCAAAGGGATTGCATTCTATTTAATCTTGTTTTCTTTGGTTCCAATTCCCCCCTGATTTTCCAGAAGCAGCAGTGTCTTTAAAAGGCTATTTTACAAGTAAACAAGGCACCAGTTGCAATGTATATCTTTGCAGCATAAAATATAATAATAGACTATTGATGGTTTGCAAAAAGCTGACTAAATGAAAGGCATTATGAAATACCATATCTCACAGTCCTGCCGAAGAGCTCGTGTAATTAAATCAGATCCCAGGTATTGAACAGCAGTGTTCAATAATAAGCCATTAATAACTACAGGTCAAAGTATTTATGCTCAATAAATTCAGACGATGAATGCGACCGCGAGTGAAAGAGAACGAGAAGGCTATTTATGCTTGAAGAATGTCAATGATCTTGTTATGGGCTAAATGAAATCCAATTTCTTTTTCTTTTCAGACTATTCTGCATTTATTCTTGATGGCAATCAATATCTAAAGGTATTTACGGGCGCAATGCATAAAGGAATGGCTGAGATTTAAACCCAGAGTTATGGCACTGCACTTCTACTGGTGAGGAAATATACCTATGAATGGATGATGTGTGACTCTATGTAGTGGGTGTGAGATAAGAGTTTATGATAATTACAGTAAAAATAACACATTTTGATTATTTATTCTGGTCTTATGAATGCTGTACTAAGATGAATGCTGTACCAAAGAGCATTTTTCAATAAAAATAGAAAATAAAATAAAATCTAAAAGAAAGAGATTAAGATCTATGGTCAAATGACCATTGTGCTGTGCTCAGTGTAATGACATGATTGATTACATTTATTTCATGTTTGATTAGCTAAACCTTTCAACTCAGTATTTTTGATTTGGCATTTTTGATGCAGCCACAGTGATATTCTTGTTGTCTGGAGGTAAGAGATGTGAATCTCTCCCCTTACACTGAAGGCCTGCTGCCGCTGCTTGTGATTTAGCCCTAAATGTGACCCATAAACATCAAACCTCAGCATTTAGTCATACAACTGTCAGACAGTTTCAGCTTCAGTTAGGAGTGGGACTATTACACTGTTTATACTTTACCACTATTTTATTATCATCTACTTATATGGTTTGAAAGGAGATCCATCTCTCTCTCTCTCTCTCTCTTTCTCTCTCTCTCTCTCACACACACACACACATACACACACACTCTCTCTCACACACACACACACCATTGGGTGATGAATATTGACTCTGTCTGGTTCCCTTAGTCAATACTAATTGATCACAGTAGCATATTCTGCTTCTAGTTAAAGCATAGGAAAGGCCAGACGATTAGAGCAGGCATAACCCCTGGCCATCCAGCTGTATTTTCCAATAAGTGGGTAGAACTGGCAGACTACTGACCACCATAGACTGGTTTAACTTCAGAATTAATGGCACTTGAAATACATAATTTTTTATGATGAGATTTATTTTCATGTCACAACATAGAAATATGGATCCAAACAATATGTAGTGGGGCTTCTTTCTAATTTGAAATATGTGTATAATAAATTCCCAAAAGTTTCAGAATAATGTTAAAATCTTGTCTTATGTCTCTCATGTTTTAATAGCCCTTTCTGTCCATCTCCCTCGGCATACACTATATGCCACATGCACATTTGAAAAGTAGTGTTACATTTGCAAAGAATTTGATCAGTGTAATTGTTATGTCATATACACTGTGTATCTTTAATGCCTGTCCTCCTATCCATGTATTCTGCTTCAGCAAAATACATCATAGTGGTCTTACATTTATTTTATAAGTGTCTTATGATGGAATGGTGGAAATGCGGAGTGCTGATTTGTCACAACAGTAGCATCAGATACTAGAACTTTCAGTCTAGGCTGAAAGCCTTTTTGGTGAAGTGCATTTTCCAGCACCAGCACCTAAATTTCCCTTGCGGCTAAGCTCTTTAAAAGCTAAAGGGCTGCACCCTGAAGTCCAGTCATCATTTATTGGACTGTAACCCTGGAATGTCATTCCTCCCACTTTGGAATTCGAAGGAATGAGGCGAGTGTTCCTACAGGCACAGAGTAGAAGGAGGAGTAAAATACATTCATTCATTTGAAGATAAAAAAAAAAAACTGCATCAAAGCAGAAAGTGTGATCGAACTAATCTCTCCGCATCAGGGGGAATGTCCCGGAAATTGATTGCAAGCGCTTTTGTTTGCCTTATATGCCATATTGTTATCTCCCATTAAAGACTGTGTACACAGCTTTCTCCCAGGACATAAATCATAGAGTCTAGGTTCAGTCAGCCCTGTGGAGAAGCAATCAATTACATTCCAACAGACAGAGACACTGCCTCTCCCGCTTCCCTGGCTTGTTATTATCACAATGATTCCTTTAAAGTAATGCAGATTAAAACCCACAATGAAAAACCATTCATAATAATATGTAGATAACTAAATATATGTGGATGAAGCATGAACAAAAAAAAAACGACAACTATGAACTTAAACTTGACTGTGTGGCCAGTAGCTATTAAGTATACTGTCCTAAGAATAATGGTACTGTAAATTTCAGCAATGTTTCAAGGGGTATTTGACCTTCTGGGGTTCTATATTAATTCAGTTTTACTGCATGATTATGATCGGTATTTTCTTGCTTTAAACCACAAACCCCCAAAGATACCCCAATGCCAAACATTGTAAAGCTGACATGTCGTCAGAAACTTCAGTACTTCAGAAAGGTTCAGTCAGTAACTGCAACCATGTCTAAAACATCCTTCATCACATGTAAAAACTGTCTGGGCCAATTGAAAACATGCAATAAAACTGAAATATATATACATTTTTAACCCAGAAAGTGAACTGTCGCTTTAAAGGTCGCTCTGGATAAGAGCGTCTGCTAAATGCCTATAATGTAAAGGTATTAAGCGTAACTGTTGAATTTGTATTGTTTAATTCACTTTGTGCTATCAATCTAACAGGCGAGTGGTCTGTGAAGCGATTAGACTGAGCCGTATCGGACTTAATTAGGCTGAAGTTCCGTTGAAGGGAGAGGGAAGGCAGAGGCTAGGTCGGGTCAGTGACCCCTGGCTCCAGTGGTCAGTCATGTGTGGACATCACTCACCTGTCCTCCCTGTACTCCTCATCTTTGTACAGCCAGAGGATTACAACAATGTTCCAACAAGGACATTTAAATTAATGATCTGCATTTTGGATACTGTGCCTTCTCTTCAGTTTGGGGTTTTCTGAGCACACACATGGACAGATGCGCAAAATGTCCAGGGTATTTGAAATGGATGGGGTAGCCATCTTGTAAAAAATACTCATAATTACCTCCAGTTTTGTGGTGTATCATGCAGAGTATTTTATCCCTGCCATTTTTATAACCTAATATACACTTAGGTTACACAGTCACTCTCTCTCTCACAGTCTTGCTCTTACACAAAACAGAGAATGTTTTTTTCTTTTTATGGTAGTTTTTTATGGTAGTCAGCAAAGTTTTTTATGGTAGTTTTTTATGGTAGTCAGCAAAGCCATGACAGCTAAGCAGGTGTAATGTTATAGAACATCATGAAACTGTAGAATGGACAGAAAAAAAACAAAAAAAACATAACATAACAATTAGTGTAAATTTAAGAAATGGTTCTATGAGTCCTTTGATGGCCCTTGATGAATATTCCGATTGATATAAGCACAACAATGGGTGATCAACCGCGTCCTCACAGCCTGATGTGACTCTGAGAACAGATTAAAATAAATCATATGCAAAACATATTTATAGCTCCGCATTTCTCTTGTTTGGGAATTCAGTCTGCTGAATTACATTTTTTTTTCTATTCTCAAACTTCCTCAGCAGCTCACTTGTAACTGAAACTAGAAAAAACAAATTAGAATACAAATTAATTGTGGAGATCTCTGCATTTCTCAAAATCTGTTTATGTAGCAGTGGACTTAAACGGTGACAGACTACAAATGTTAATTGGATCTAGGGGTCAGTGTTAGAAGCTAAACAATTTAGACCTAGTCGAGCATCATCTGCTGCAGTACCAACAGGGAGCAGTATTACAATAGAAGAGCTACAGAGCGAAAAAATCTTCAGTTTCTTCTGACAGTTTTAGTGAGGTATTCGTAAATGTCTTGCTTTCTGTAAATCTGTACACTACGTCCAATCTAAAAACAGCATGCATTTTTGTGTCCACTCACTGCTGCGGTATCTTGTTTATGAATAATCCTTGCTGATATCAATCTGGGAGAGTTTTCAGTCAGTTGTTTGTTTTTATACATTTTAAGATGGATGCATTGTTCAACCTCATGTTATTTTGTGCATATCAGCTCTGGTTTGAAGTCGAGCTCAGGAATTTGTGCAGGGTCATATGGGTTGACATCTGCATGTGACATACGTCGTTTTTTCAGTTTTTTTTTTTAAGCAGTGATGCGCACACTTTTACATACTCACCGAGCTATCCTCCATATTCTAATAACCGTTTGCTGCTAATCACAGGCCTCATTGAGCAGAGAAGCGCAGCAGAAGCGTGCTGGGCCCACAACCCAGAGGTCGATGGATCGAAACCGTCCTCTGCTATTTTGCCGCTTCGCATCTGCCAAAACAAGCTTCGGTGTGGAATGACTACAATGGGTCGTGCCGTTGCAAAATATGACTTAAGCTCAATAGTGCTTGTGTGCATTATCTAGATTTATTGTTTCTACTTAACAATCAAAGCTTCCATTCAAAACCAGAAAATATGTAAATGGGTCTTTGCCTATGTTTCTCAGAGAGATTGGAGCATGCTCATTACATTATATTTTTTATTTGCTAATATTGTATCCAGTCCGTTTTTTTTACAATATATCTTTTACTGTCAGGGCTAAAAATGTTTCCATCTTCTGATTAAAAAAAATATCCAGAGTTAGTGTTGAATGATAGTCTGTCGAAATCCAATACATTCTGACAGACCCTCAGAGGATGAAGCAATCCTTGATTGGATGGTGCTATCTAATATTAAACTGGTCAAACTTATCTTTCCCTGATATTGTCTATGGGGCTCTCTTCTGTTCTTCTCCTCTTAGTCAGGAGACATTAGCAGCTATGAATAAACTCCATTCATCTGCCTAATGAAACCAGAGCCTTGCATTCTTCTGTATTTTCTCAATTCCAGTCCTCACGCAAAGAAGTGTCACCAAAGGCAGTTCTACACTCACACTATGCTGATTTTTATGCTGATTTGCTGCTATGTGGGATGCAGCAACGTCTTAGAGACAACACTGATTCACACAAGACTGGCTCTCCTGGGGCCCTTAAAGTATTTATCGACTTTTTATTTACCTGAGTGTGTGTAAATCCTTGTGAACTCACCTGTTCCTGACATTAACCCCTGTTCCTAATAATTTTATCTTTTTTGTCAGTGCACCTTAAGAAACCCCTGAGATTTGTCATCAGCTTCCTGTGAACTCTGTAGATCCATGAGATCTGTTTATAAACAGTTTATTTGGAAGAGGAGACAAAGATATTTTTTATTCCTGGAAGCCAGTAATGATGAATGATTGCAGCAAACTTGGATAAATGGATATCCCAGTCTGGCCAAATGTTTCCTTACACCTGACCACTGATTCCCTTTCTTTAAAATTGTGAATACAATTCAGTGGAATTTAGGCCAGGGGCCATAACATCTAGGTTGGCCATTGATGGAGTCTTGCGTGCTGAAAGGCAAATTAAACTCCTCTTTCTTCGCAAAAAAAAACAAAAAACAAAAATGGCTTATACTCCTAAAAAACCTTCAAACAAATGAGTAAGTATGCCAAGGTTGAGATACACTATGGGACAAAATACCTTGAGGAAACCAGGAAAACTAAGCCTGTGTGAATAGGCTTTCAGACTGCACAAATAAAGACATAACAAACTTAATTAGCTTTTTAAATTGTAGAAAAACAGCAGCAAGGTTACTGAAAAAAAGCTGCTGTACAATACTGATCACAATGGTAAGCAGAAAACCTCACATAATTATCTCATGCTGTAGGAGTTAGCTTTCAAAATGGTAAACCCCAACAGCTATCACAAAAAACTGTTCTGCTTTATCACTGTCTTTATTTCTCTCATGCAAAGATGTGCAGTGATTCAAAACCACAGGCTTGTAGTGTGGCAGAAGCAATTTAATTCCATTCATAACACTCACTTTCCCTTTAAACAATCGCTTCACCAGGATTGATGAAAATATATTTTAACTGTTTTTTTGTACAAACTGAAAGCCCATTTTTACACAGCCACCCCTTTCTTCAGGAGTATAGCCTTCAAGTTTTTATTACATCAACTGTGTCCCCAGGTTTAGCTTTTCAAACTTCTCAAACATGAACTTGAAACTGTGACCCAAAAACCTAAGTATGAAGCATTCCAAGGAGCTGGAGAAGCATTAGACCCCTAATACACTGTATCTAAAGAACTACAGGACCACTTAGGAGAGTTATGTAAAGTAATTATTGTAGCAAAAATTCCGCTGTGGATTGTGGGCTATGACACAGGTCTGGTATTTGTGAAGTTGCAATAAGCCCTTCTTCCTGATTTACTTTAGTTTTTTTCTGTTACTTTTTAGATCCCACTACAGAATCTTTTCATGGGCAGGTATATATGAGGTATCTCAATAAAGGAGGACAGATTCCTGTCACAGATTCCTGCATATATAATAAACTGGTTCAATGTTACCATGGTCCAGGATCGGTAACTGGACACTGTTTTGGCAGGTTCACAAATATGTACTAATCTCATTCTGTATAGCCGTCAAACCTGCAAGCCTTCTAGACCACACGTTAATCATCAAAGCAATTGTGAATATGAAAAAGAAAACACACACAAAACTTGGACCACCGTTTTGAAAGCTCATCAAATATAAAACAATAATTTATTATTTCTCTCATTTTACAAGACATCAAATTGTGTTGCTAACTATGAATTTGTTAAGCCGCAATATTTTGCTCAATACATGGAGTCTTACTAAGGCATGGCCACTACAATGGGTTTTAATAACACAGAAAGATTTGGATATTAACAAATGCATGACAAAGGCTTTGTCTCTTTCTGTACATGCGAAATGCTTTCACTTCGTCATTCAGCATCTGTATAAAGATCAGACCATTTGTAAATGCTTTTACTTCGTCAGTTAGCATCTGTAAAACAAAAATCTGACCATTTGTAGCATGATATACCTTCAGGAAAAACCTTCCTTTATTCTGCAACAAACTGAAAAGCTGTTTGCTTAAAAAAATGATAAATTCTGTTAAATTTACAAAAGTCCGTCCGAATAAACGGTCCTGTGTTGACCTTGAAGCAATTTTTTTTTCATATTTCTGTTTTTGTAATAAGAAAAACTTATGCATAAACCGTAAAATACTGATAAAAGATAATTGTTTCAAAAAATTCCAATAAATGTTGGCTGTTTACTCTTGGCAAGCATTTTTTCCACTGCTGAAAAACCTGCGCAAGATTTCAAAAGAAAAAAAAAAGGCATAGGAATTGTTTTTTTGTTTTTACATATTATTTAAAATAATGAGTACAAAGGTAGAAAGGCTATTGAAAAGCACGTGAAAACATTTTCATATCACCTTCAAAGTTTCACAGACCGTTCACAAAAAAACCGCTCTCTGAACCGTCTCTTCACCTGCAGATTCTCAAGTTCCTTCGGAAAAAGGCTCCTCTCGCTTCATATTTACAAAAAACGTTGCCGCATTGAACGAGGCAGGTATCTCTACCCCAACCGGTAGTGTCCTATTTACAGTACGTTACATAAGGGGGAGGGGCCACCTACACGGTGGTGACGGACAGGAGGGAGTTGTACACTCGCGTTCCGTCGGGCGACTTGGTGCCGTGCGTCAGCAGTTCCTGGATGGTCATCCAGTTGTCGAAGATCTTCTTGTTCCTCTTCTTCATCATCTTTTTGTGGCTGAGTTCGATGATGTTGAGCTCCTTCTTGTCGTCGGTGGCGGCGCTCTGCTCCTTCAGGCAGTCGATGCGGCTCTGCTTCATGAACTCCCGCCGCTGCCGCTGCTCCTTGGCCCGCACCACGTGCTGCTTGCGCTCCTCCTTGCTCCAGTAGCGGCCCATCTTCAGCTCGCTGGCGGCGTCGTCGTCCGTGGTCATGCCGCTGCGCTCCTCGCGGATTCGCAGGGCGCGCTCCTTCAGCAGCTTGTCCCGGACCGGGCGCTTGGTGATGTAGCGCGTCCCGTCGCTGCGGATCTTCACCTTCCACTCCATCTTGGGCTCCAGGTCGCCGGGGGAGACGGCGTCCCTGCACATGCTCACCAGGCTCATCTGGCTCTGGGCGTACTCCACCGCCGACTTCTGCTGGATGAGCTGCATGTAGCTCTGGTAGTGCTGGGCGTGGGCGGGGATGTGGGCGTGCTTGTAGGGCGAGCGGGGCTGGGGCAGCAGGGAGCTCTTCCCCGCCGTGCTGGCCTCGCCCGGCTGGCCCTCCTTCCCGTCCGGCGGCAGGCAGGGCTCCGCCTCTTTTGGGCGCGGCCGCGTGGGGCTGGCCTCCTGCACCGGGGACAGCAGGGGCTTGGGGAGCCGGGCGCCGGCGGCGGCCCCCTCGGCCCCGCCCTCGTCGCCGCGGCGCAGGGAGTTGTCGGGGGACAGCTCGAGCGTGAGCGGCGTGCTCCGGCAGCTCTCGCCCGTGTTGTAGGCGCTGGAGCTGTCCTTGTCCGACTTCTCGGGCAGCTCGGTGATGTCGGAGAGCTCGTGGCGCCGCGCGTCGATGCTGGTGTTGTAGTTGCGGAAGCCGCTGTTGTGCAGCATCCAGGACTCGCGGTACTGCTCGCGCAGCTGCTGCATGCGGTGCGCCCGCACGATGTTCAGGCACTCCAGCTCGATGCTGCGCAGCTCCTCGTTCAGCAGCTCCAGCTCCTTGTCCACGCCCTCGCCGTCGCCCTCGGCGCCCGGGCAGTAGGGGCCGTGCGGCCCCGCGCTCTGCACCTGGCACTTGAGCTCCAGGAGCTCGCGGAAGCGCTCGCACTCGTCGGCGGGGATGCCCAGGAAGTCGGCGTCGGCGCAGTCGGCGGAGATGAAGGACTCGCTGCTGAAGGGCAGGTCGGCGCTGCCCAGCGTGTCCTGGCTGTACGCCAGCTTCCTGCGGCTGCCCAGCGTGTTGGAGGACGTGGTCTGGTCGTCGCCCAGGTTCTCCTGCTCGGAGCTCTCGTCGTTGCGCGTGCTCTCGTCCGTCCGGCCCACCCCGCTGTCCTTCTCCAGGTGATTGGACAGGAGGGTGGCTGTGTCTGTGGTCCCGCCGTCTTCTTCCCGCTTCTTCTGAAACAAATGAAAGATAGTCAAAATATTTAAAACATTACACACACACACGGCAACCAAACACACAACCATCTTAAGTATCAGGTGTCATGATATGCTTGTCAGAAACCCCACTGAGCTCCAGAACAATGGAGCACAGATCTTTAAAGGAATATACATGTTAACTTTAATGTAGATGCAAAAGAGAAAGGTTTACAGAACTTTAAGTACAGCTTCATTTTGTATAAGGGTAGTGTGTGACAATTATGGCTAAGCATTTGCTCACCAATGCTAGCAGGCAGCTTTTCTTCTGTCACATTTTAAGACTTTAATATCAATGTGTTTATGTTTTAAACAACAAAATTAGTAATTCCATACTCAATGGCACTGTCTTGGAATTTAAGAATTTAATAGGAATGAACAATAGATTAACAAGTAACAATGTCTATAAACTGACAGCCTTAACACACACAAACAGACAAACACAGTGATAACACACACGCACATACTGAGTGCAAACTCACATGGCTTAAGATAAATTTATAACAACAAATTTGAGGTTGCAACTCTCATCTTTCAGGCATTCTGTGCAGCATCGGACTATGAGCCACTTGGATCATAGGTGACTCATTTAATCAAGACATTCCTTGAGGGCATAAGTTAGACTGCAGCAATGCATGAACACATCAAATCAATGTACAATATAGGAAGTAATAAACTGATATAATTATGGCTGTGGGCACATTTTCCTTTTTCCATTTTTTATTTCTTTGGAAAACTGCAAAAGAAGAGAATGAGCTACAAGGAGATGGGCTACAAGGAGACCTAGGCTTGATGATACTGTCTGAAGATAAATTGAGACAATAATCTGATAATCTGCTTTTTCCTTGATACATGGGAGGTCTTCTGTGATTTAGTGTCTGGGGTAATGTTATCCTGGATAGCAGTGGCTTGTCTGCAAGACTACGCTGGGTAATATTTTATACCATGATCCACTGGTGCATCTATATGAAATTGCAATGGGCGCATCTGAAAATGATCATCGTGGCAATGATTGTTCACCAGCACTAATCACACTCTCATGCAATAATTCATATTTGTTCTGTCGCTGTTGAAAGAATGGATTTATAACCTGTGACTGCGTTAGACCAGGACGGAATGAAGAGTGCAGTCACCATGTCGCATTCTAGCTAATCTTTGCATTGGAAACAGTGTTGCCAGATTTGGGGGGGAGGAAAAAGAAAGTACAAGTGAAAGTTAAAAAAATGCAAACACTCAAGGAGGCTATACTCAAGGAGGCTATACTCCCAATATGTATTTAAGTACAGTAACAAAGTATTTCTATTAAAGTACATCTATCTGGCCTTCTGTACTTCTGACTATGCATTTTTGAGTTGGACACTTTGATGGCCATTTAATTGTTCAAATGTGCAGGTACTTAAACATAAAGTAAATTGTGGTTTCTAAATAAGTCCCGCCCCACCAGACAAGAGTGAGAGAACAATAGCAGACTGGAGGAACAGTGGGAAATTCAAATTTTCCAACTTTTCTGTTGATAGTATGGCTAGAAATGACATAGTCAGCAACTTTGCAAAAATCTCTGAGTACATTTTAAAATGTGGCTACATTTGTGGCAACGTGCTTTTTGGGAAAGTAAAGTTGCTAGGGGAGGCCAAAAGTGGTTAGATCTAGCCACAAAGTAGCTCGGTTGGCAACACGGATGGTGGGGAGAAAAAATTCCCCAATGGGAAGAAAACCCAGCTATAGAGGGGAAGTCCATCCTCTGCTGGCCGACCTTGTGCTACTTCTTGCAACATGCTAGCAGTGGATCCAGGAAACTATTTTACTCTGGGCAAAGCACCCTAGCTTACCTGCTGCAGCATGCTAGCAGTGAACTGCATGGCCTGGTGATGCTGCTGCTCCAGCATGTCCATGTGGAGGTCATCCAGAAAGTCGTTCCTGTCATCGTCCATCCATCCCTCATCCAGCTGGTCCATAGAGACAGGACATCAGATCATCACTCTCAGCAAATCAAAATCACACACAGTTGCTGTCACAGGCACCACCCAGCAACTCCCCCTGAACAAACCAGGAAGGGACCTGGAAATGCGCTCAAAGAACCGCAAGCTTTTCAGCTTCCACAGCAGCCAAATGTGAATGACTAAGCTGACCGTGAATTCACAGACAGAGACAGGAGGGAGTCTTTTTATTCCAAATGTTGTGACTCAGCATTGTTCAGTAATGGCCTAACGCTTGTCATGCTAAATCTGTATGCTGGGCCAAAAGCTGCATTCATGCTATCAGACTTCCCTTGTCTGTGCAGTTGCATGTGGAAGTGAGAGGCTGAGACTTTTAGCTTTCCTCAAGGCCTTTAGCTTCAGTCTCTGTCACTGCTGTCAGAAGTGAGATAGAAAGCGATGTCAGCAGTGGTTTGGGAGCTAGTTTCATTGTCAAAATCATGGTGGGGTATAGTCACTGTATATCTACCCAAGGAATTGAACCTAAATTGCTTCTATATTACCCAGATGTATAAATAATATACTAGTATAATAATAAAGAGATAATGCAATGGAAATAAGCCCACACACAATGTAAATCATACTACAACGTCTTTTTAACCTGCTTTATTGTGTACGACTGACTACAGTGTCACATCCCAGGTAGAGTATCGCATTGTGCAAGGTAGTTAACCCGTCTCGTTTCACAATAAATTGTAACCCCACAAATGATAAAATCTTAGCAATGTGAGTCCCCACTGACAAGGTTATCTACTATGAAAGTAAATTCAGCGATAAAAGCCCTGTATATCCATGTGAAAGCTCCTTTCTCCACAGCGTGTGTGAGTGGATGCGTGTTCTGTAGATGTACCTGTATCTCCGGCCGAGCCACGAGCAGGCAGACATTCTTGCTCTCTTCGCTGGTCAGCAACGCCACTGCCTCTTCCCGATTCTGAACCTCGATCCCATTGATCTTCAGTGGAAAAAAAAGAAGAAAAGAAAATGAGCCACATATTTGAGGAAACGGAATCCCAACAGCTACTCTCAAACGATGGAAGCTGAGTGTACCTGGATGATCCGGTCACCTTCCCTAATCCGGCCGTCCTTCGCAGCAATGCTGTTTGGATCAATCTAAACAAAAAAGAACAATTATGTGTAAATACATTTATACCTAACCATAACAATGACTTCAAAGATATTTATATGTCCAGGATTTGAAATGTACAGGGTATTTAGATTCTACGGGTAGAGAAGGATGGATTGCAAAGTAACCACCGGTAATCTTTAAAAGGAGTTAATGATTCATTTGGTTTAACAAAATAAATAAAATAAATAAAATGTTGCCAACAAATCTGTTACTTCTAAATCTATAATATGATTATATCATCGGAACACTGGCTGAGAATACTATTCCAGTGTAAGTTTCACGTGTTTATAATGTTTGTGCATAAAAACATTTAGTATTCCTGGGGCAGAACTGAATGTACTAGAAAATAATCTGCCTCTTTCCCAACCAACATGATAAATGGCTATCATTCATATGAGACCTTCCTGACATCTGAAAATGACTATTCATGAAAAATTAGGCCCTACCCATATGAGGTGTTTGCTTGTTTTCAACATTGTCTGGCAAATATCTAGTTGCTGTTTGTCTATTTAAATCTGATTAATTGAAGTCATTTTCTTTCACAGTATCTCCAGTGTATTGCTTGCAGTAAATTATGTGCTGGGTGACCAAAGTAAAATAAATAAAACACAAACAAAAATCTAGCCAAAAACAATCTTCATAAACCACAAATACTAATGAGGCAAGTGTTTAATACATTGCTACTGTTTTTATCTGGGCCACACACAAGAAGTAAAGAGTCACATAAAAGCAAAGAAAAACAAACAAACCAAAGGAAAAAAACCGGCAAAAATAAGCCAATAAATGGAAAACTAAACAAATCGAGCTCTGGTTCCTTACCCTCTACCAACACTCTGTGTGCAATAATTTGTCCCCTTTCAATCACTATGTACTCACAGTTGACCAACTTTACATTAAAAAAAGTGTTGAGGCTGTGTTAGCTTTCTAGTCTACCCACAATGCTGTTCTGCAACACACCTCGCTCACATAAATCCCAGTCTCGTCTTCATCGTCAGTCCTGTAACAAACTGTCAGTCCCAGCTTGTCCTGGATATTTACTCTGTATAAATCCACCTCCTGAAAAGATGAAACAGAAGAGTACAATTAACAATTATAATAATTACAATCCTGACATTCAAACTGACAATTCATCACCTTCCTGACAAGGACAACTGTGGAACTCTTATAATTTAAGACATACATTTTAAACCATACACAACACAAACACACATGGTTAAAAAAAAACAAAACAAAAAGACAAACAACCTAGAAAATGTTTTCTGCAATCACTCTTGTTGAAAATGGACCGCGCCTGCAATTATGGGAACATGATGCTGTGCGTTTTAGATAGAGAGTAGTGACAGAATGAAAGATGTCTAATTTATTCACATATCAGAGAAACATCTGCCAGGCAGCGGTTGAGTAGTTCTCCCACTCCTCACCTGTCAGCACCTATAATCTGTTAGATACAGGCACACAGACTGCCTCTCCTCTCTCTACTACCCCAGTGAGGCTTAACTCTATTTTTTTACAAAAAAGCAAAAACTTTCATCTAGACAAATAACAGAACAAGTACAGACATGTCTATATCTACAATAGAAGAGAATGCATAACCATTTCAGCATATACATCTTCACTACACAGAACCTTAAATCAGTATATGAGACTTCCGGCTCTCTGGAAAAGTTCTTTGCATAAAATATGGAATACAAAATGGGATTTTATTCATTTCAGAGGATTTATCTTCAAAATCTCTTCAATATTATTTCCTAGTACATTAGCACCTTTAACAGATCCTTCGATCTAATCCTTGTGTGCTCAGTCATGAACTTTGAGTAATGAGTTCACTCAATTATCTGAAAAGCACATTAACACTTTACTTCAGTCTGAAAGGAACAATGACACAATGGCAGCCTGTTCATTCCTTGATGTTAAAGACACGCTGCAGTTCCATTGAACAGCAGCCAAAATTTCAAGCCAGGTGGAAACGTTGGATGCCATTATGAAACCAAACAGCCAACCCCAAACTGCTGAGCCGACACAACTCACAACAATGATCTCACAACAAACGGGCAGTTTCAAGATGCCCTTTTCAACAAAGGCTCAAAGAAAGCTGTGATGCTACGGGATTCCTGGTGCGCCTGCATCTCCATTACAGTACACAGGGGTTTCAGATGGGTTTCAGTGAAGCGATAGGGATAGCATTTATCAGTCCTAACAAAGCACAGATCTGCAGGGGACCGTTAGGGCTTTGTCATTGTCCTGAGCCAACAATTGATCTCTGTCTGTGGGATCTCCGCAAGGTTCCTTAGTGGTCTTCAGGTCTAGAGCGGGGTCAGAGGAAGGCAGCCTACTGCTCATCTGCCCGAAAGTCGCAGAAGTTCACCTCTTGAGCCTATGGCACGTGTCAGGGACAGCATTATTAATGGTGAGTGCCCGGTGACCTTACAACCTTCATTTTTTAAAATATATATTTATTTCCATCACTGCTTTTATCTGGGCATTGTTAAAATACATCATACTAGCCATCACTCTCCCATTGTCTCTGTCATCCAATTATCTTCTTCCCCTGATCTGTGCGGAGCCTCTGGGTAGGTTCTGTCCAAAGATGTATTATTTGTTGTCACAAATAAATAATGATGTTACCGTCTGGCATCTGCTCAAGAGTGTGGAACAGACAGCCCGCTCGATTGGTGTCTGGTCTGCATTTTAATCTCAATACAAGGACGAATTAGTCTGAGTTCATCAATAACACATATATCCTATAAGCCTCAGCACAGAGACGACACGTGTATCCGAACACTGAGAACAAAGGCACTTCGAGGCGGGTGGGTCGGAAGGACGTGGCTCCTGGCTGAATGGGCCACACGTGGGAGAATGTTCTGTATTTCGTGTGTGCGTGTGTATGTGTGTCTATGTGTATGTGTGTGCGTGTGTGTGTGCGTGTGTGTGGTGTATTTCTGGGTGCGTGTGTGTACGTGTAGGCATACATGCAGGCGCATGCATGTGTTTGGTAGAAGTGATAAATACCTCATATTCCAGCTCCTCTCTCTCCATGTCCTGCTGCATGCCCTCCAGGAAGTCACTGGGGTCGAAGTATTCATGGCCCGGGGAGTGTCTATAAAAAAATATCATCTCATAAAAATATTCACAAGGAAACAACACACCCTCAGACACCCATAATACACTACTGAAGATAATTTTACAAGATCATCCAATATTAAATGTTTCATTGCCAATGAGCCTCACTGTGAGGATGTGGAGTGTTTGATGCATAAAAAAGGTAGAGCATAGAATGCCTTGCTCTCGTGTTTTACACATTTTGACCAGACCTGGGTCAAATACATATTTGTTTTGGATTCAAATACTTTTCTGTGCTCTATTGATCTGGCCTGGTGTAATTCAGCCTGCCAATATGATCAGGGGGGTTTGTACTTTTTGAGAGTATTTAATTGGTTCCAATACACAAGACAAGATCAGTAAAGCGTAGAAAAGTATTTTAATCCAAAACAAATTTGACGTATTTGACCCAGGTCTGATTTTGACAAAAAGCAAAAACTTGAGCCAAGAGAGCAAAACACCCACGTAACTGATCAGGCATCAAGCTAACTGATCCCAAGGGTATGAGACAATTTCATTTTATTAACAGGCATTTGAATCAGATTGAATATGCAGGTATTTAGTTATTTTATCCTGTTTTTGAGTGATTTTGACGCAGGCTGTTGGGAAACTAGAGAACGTGAGGCATTACTTTCCTCAGGCTATTAGTGAACCTTGTCAGGCAGGGGTTCTCAACCCTGACCTGGAGAGCCACAGGGACTGCCTTTTTTTTCTAAACCTGAGCAACCAGCTCAGACCCAGAAAAACGGATGAGGTGAGTTAACTGTGTCATAAACTGCTTTAACTGCTAAATTAAGTGCTGAGTAACGAGGGAAACTGGCAGACCGTGCGGCCCTCCAGGACCAGGGTTGTAATAAATGGGTCCTGTCCTTCGCCTGCAGGCCACACAGAATTTTGGAGGATGATGTCACGTCTGGCCCGTCACGCATTCACAAATTAGAAGAAGCCGTAATTACGCTTCCTGCCCAGGGCCTAAACTCTGACAGGTGTAATAATCTGCGCGGACTCCATCACCGAGGCATGAACTGCAAAGCCAGCTTGTGAAAGAATGGCAGATTTTAATTTCCTTAACAAGCAGAGAGTTTGTTTGAAGACTAAGATGGTCTGAGGAGCGCTGTAAGGGCTGTCAAACCACTCTGGCGCTCCAACACGCACAAAGAGCATATACATGAAAATTTCAGCAGGATTTCTTCAGCTTGTCAACAAAGGTGAGGTTTTGAAAAGTTAAAAGCCAGCTTGTTTCTCTGTGATGCGAGGATGGCGAGTACTGGAGGCTATGCTGACATCACAAGGCAAAAGATCATATGCAACACGGCAGTGACACACAGGCTCTGAGATAAGACAGATAGCAGCCAACTGGAGCCAGTGACCCAGACATGTGTGTTTCCCTGATAAAGCCCCATTTGGATTTTTCATTTATGTAACAATGCAGAAGATCATGTCCATCCCGGTCCATTATATCCATATTCAGTGTGAGGCATGCAGAGCTATACTCTAATCATGTGAAAATGTAGAAGCATTTTGAAATGTATTATACAGTGTATTAAACATTGATTGGAAAATATACAGTATTGTCAATCTGGCAATAATTCCAATTTTACAATTCTGCATATATTACAGTATAAAAGTTACATGACATATCAGGACACATTTTTCAGAATATGTAACTCGCTTAAGTCTGCTTGTGTTTTCATTTAATCTTTGTGTCCTCTTTGAACACACAGGACCTCAGCACAAACAGCCAGATAACGGACAGGTGTCACTCACTCCTCCGGCAGCAGGTACTGCTCCAGCACGTCAACGGGCGTGGCGGCGGCAGGCAGCTTGGTGAGTGCCATGATGTGCTGGAAGGTGATTTCGGTCTGCGTGCTGATGTCCACCACCTGGGCATCGGAGGCGGGGCTCACGGCTTTGGGGCGGGGCGTCCGGCGGAGCACCTGGACCACGATTGGCTCCTTAGCCGTACGGAAGGCCTCCACCGCTTGGTCATGGGTGGCCTTGGACAGGTCCTTCCCGTTCACCTGAGGGGACAGGACACACACACAGGACAACGCTGTTAACAAACTCATGTTTGAGACACTGGCTATGTTTTTCCCTAAAAATGTTAAAAACATTATGTACATCAGGTCGCATTGAGCAACTACATTTTGATTAACTTTATTTTAAAATGATGATAGAAATGTTTGGTGAAAAAACAAGATCATTTGGTGCATGAATGAATGGCTATGTGACATCAGCTGTTTTACATTTATTAATTCAGTCATTTGTTTTTCTTTATTCTCCAATGAGAGAACAAAACACATTGTACATTAAGTGCTGTCATTAGATCTCAGTGGCCAGTGATAAGTGAGCTCAATAACTCTCCTTAAAAAGAATACAGCAGCACTGCTATAGTCCAGGCTAGTTCGAGTCAATGCAAACATCACATGAGCTGACCCTAAATCAGGTCCTGAAAGCCTGCCTCTGGGTCAATGAGGTCACGGTTTCCACGGAGCTGAATGGATATTTGCCTTTTCCACCCTGGTCGTGTTGTGCGGCTTTACAGATTATGGCGCTTAACCCAAAACGGCTGCTCAGACATTCCAAGCGCATGGTTCCCCGTAGCCTGCAAGACCTCAAATCATTCTAAACTGCTGTAGAAGACCTTGCTCCAGCACTAAAAGGATCCCACACGGGGACACAACTCATCACAATAAGTGCATTAATGAGGGGGTAAGTAGCTACTGAGAGGCTCAAACAAATGAACCTGCAGAAAAAGGATGGGCTCTGTGTTATCTTTAATAAGCCAAAAGTAGTCATTCATCACAGGTGCTACTGAAGACGTGAGGGGTTGGACTCTTGAACTGACCTTTCCTGTCTCTCACTGAAGACCTACTGTACTGAGTTACCACGCTGGGACAGAAGAGAGCAGGCGATGTGGGGTGATTTGTTTTTGTGTGGGGCTCATAACATCAGGCCATATAAAGACAGACAAGGTGATGCTCATCTCTCTCTCTCTCTATGTCACACACACACACAGATTCAGGAGTAAGAGAACAATGCAGTTTAGTAGGTCGTCTACGAAAGTAATGACCAGTGTTCAAACAGCCTTCCATCAGCCGAGTAAATGTTTTTGTTGCCCATGAACAGCTGCAAGGATCTTCCATTGCGTTATCCTGGTGTGTTCTGTACCTCAGCAAATCCTAGCCAAACAACTTCAGCTAGCACTGCCTTTAACTAAAGGATTCAGAGTCATAGAACATAGGAGACAAACATCTGAGAAAAATAATTAAAAAAAACTTTCAAAATAAAATAAAAAAAGCAACATTAGGATTTGGTAGACAGGCTCTTTGTTAACTTCTTAATGAATATTAAAGTCAAGCAATGATGAGAAGTATGATAACTTGTTAATGCCTCTTATTGGTTTACCGGGTCAAAGCACAGCTAAGCAGAATGGGACGTTAATTAGAATGAGCCGGGCTTTCATTAATAAAGGTCGTTAGACAAACTGAAATGAGGTGCCCTCATTTAGCTAAGTAATTTCTGGCCAGTGAAAAATGTGGCCTCTCCTTGGAGGATTATCTGTGTGCAGTATGTTAACCTGCTAAGACTCATTTGTGGGAAAGGCTACAGCATGTCACAGAGAAGAAGCTAATTAAGTGTGGATGAGCTGCTTGACCCTGCGCCTTGCTGTAGCGATGACGGATGACAGTGCGCTGCAGCTGTTTGGGAGAGATGTTCTGGCCACGCCTCCTATCCCGACACGTGGAGGAAAGACAAAGCCATAACAGTGCCAAGAACCACATACACTGCTCTAAGCGCTAGCACGTTATGCTAAACTCATTAACAGTTCCTCTGCAGGAATTAGCACTGTGCAAAGCATTTATGCAGCATCATGATATTCGAAGTATAGTAGTTCTAATAACATCTTGAAAAAACATTTGACAGTATAGGTTAATGAGACCTACAAAGCACAGGAAACACCAGTAACTTTGGTCCAATTCAACAGCTTAAATTTACATTTAAATGCGAAGCACAGGTATGGGTGGATGTACCTTCCATTCAATAAGACAACTGAAAGAAATAACCATATTCATATGCATATCCATACGTAAATTCATTTGCCCGGTACTGTAGTTTGATAAGGAAGCCATAAAACATTACAGGTATAAAGTATACAGAATCGTTTTGTCATGATTAACATACAGGCAAATGGAGAGCGGCGTGAATAAGCTGTACTACTTCATCAAAGCCAACGGCCCAATGGCACTCATCCATGGGAATACCAGAGAGGAAAGCCAGGCTAACGCGTTGGGTCACATAACCTCATTAAGATGCTGGACACTAGAGCTGAGATCACCCACCTGCTAACAGCAGATTTCGCTCCGGCCCAGAGGACCAGCCCTCAGCTTATCAGAGTTCCCACAGCTACCCCGGGTCCCGCTCGCCATCCGCATGGCATTTGGAATTTGTCCATTTATGATTCCTGGATGTGGGGGAGCTTAGAAGTAATCTGCACCCGAGGCTCTTTCTCATTTCAGATACGCACTGGCGCTAATGCCGCCGACCAGAATAGGCTACCGCCAGGAATGATGAAACCCTTGAAAATTCACATGAAATGTGGTGACGCAACAGCGCACAACCCGTGCTTTCGCGCAGGACTCCGTGGAATGCACACAGGGAGGCAATGATTGGGTACTGCCATTTTTTGATAAGGCTGATATCGTTGACCAGTGATAACATGTGCTCATTCTCCTTTCCAGATGAGGGATTTATGGTTATTAGCTTACCCAACCGGAACTACAGGAATGTCAATCACATCCACGTTTATGAACAATGGCATTTGCGCAGTTTTAGGCATTGTTTACATTCATTTATATTCATCCATTTTAATATCCGGCTAGAGGTTCTGAGATTACCATGAGAACTTTGGCGCTTTTTTTACCCAGTGCCCAATATGTTTCACCCCCTGCTGATATCTACATTAACAGAAATGAAAGTGAAGATGGATGTATGGAAATTGCACACTCCAACTTTGAAGAGGTTATGTGCTCACTAATAACTAAAAAGGATTAATGCTAATCCAGGCCTGAAGGATAATTGGATCATCCCAGATGAGTTCCACTTCTACTTCAGAAACAGCAAAACTTGTCAAATAAGCTACATTCTTATTAGGCCTATATGTCTTCCAACATTTGCATGTACAACTGGTAAATTCAGGGCAATTGTATAATACTGCTATAACTGGATATCAATGCCAATGGTGATAATAAAATGGCAGGTATAGAATGTGGGAGATGTAGGCATTTGGTTAGTATATTTACTAATATAAATTATAAGTCCTTAGCAAAGATATGATTTACAACAACTACAGAAAAAGAATGGACACATAAGTTGGATGCTGAACAGTATTCCCTGATCTACATGCAGTCTGTATACATCTCTGCACACAATGCATCTGTTTCCTCATTAAAAACCAAGAGACAACTTTGAAAGTACACAGGCAAAAAGGAACATGCCTCCCCCTCCCCCTCTTCACTCTCTCTCGCTTTCTCTCTCTCCCTCCAACTCCCCTCTGTCTCTCCCTCTCTCCCCCTCTCTGCCTCTCCCTCCCCCCCCCTCTCTCTCTCTCAGGAGCAGGAGTTGTGACAGTGTGAATCATCTGGGAGGAATATATGTGTTTCTATGTCCGTCTCCATGCTCACCCTCTGGACTCCGGATGCCTTGTTGCCCTGGAATCCTGCTGTTCCCGGGAGGCAGCGACCCCTGAATAAAGCCCCGCCCCCTCCCATAGAGGCCACAGTATTGCGCCTGAGTGCACACGATGGGGGCATTCCCACCCGGGGGGGAGGGGGGGAGGGGGGATTGGCTGAGCGTGGTCCCCTTTCACTAAACTCACCTCTGACACCACACAGGTCTGCAGGGAGAGGCCGAAACACTGTGCTCACCAGTGCCGTACTCCCCAACTCTGAACCCAACTTTTAATCCATTTGAACCCATTCTTTTAACTCCCTGCTCTCTAACACCACACAGCACCTCTATTAAACTAGAGACTCCCATCGTGCGTCAGCCCACCTAAGGAAATCCCCACAGATGGCGCAAAAAGCCTACCTTTCGTCTATCTCCTCAAAGCAAGAGTCCATAGTATAGCTTGACCATGCAACGGGGATACATTTTTATGCTGCACCACATCACCAGTTATGATTAATGAAAACAGTGCAGAATTAAAGAGCACAAGCTTGCTTGTCAGCGAGGCTGAAATCCTGGTTCAGATGATGTAAGGTTACCCTATTACTGAAACAACAAATCACAAACATCTACCTCCTTCTGTCACCTCCTGTACGACATTATGCTAAAGCAGTCAATTCAGGGACAAAGACCTCGTAAACCCTTTTAATGAGGGCCGTGTGTGATATTCACAGTGACGAATAGCAATGAGGTCTGAAACCACAGCTCTGTGTACTTATGGGTGTTGGGGTACAAGGGAAATTTATTCAACAGCCTGTCCATCACTCAAAGGCCTTGATAGGGAACCAGTGCCTCCTTCAATTAAGATATCAGGCCTGCATCAACCCTATGCAGACGTACAGGGTTTTTTCTCCCCTGTCTGTGGCGAGCAGCATCCCTCATCGTCTCCTGCCCTCCTGCCACCCCTGTCAAAGTTCCGCACATCTGCGGCGTGTCCTCAAAGCTCGTTACGATCCGTGCCGTCGTCCCGGAAGCTAATTAAGAGCTCCCGATGGGAACGGCAGCATGTTCGCCCACCTCCGTGCTGGACCGCGGAACGCAGTTTGGGTTCTGCGTGCCTGGCGGCAGGTATGTGCGGGGCCGCTGCCAGAGAACACGGCCAGGGCTTCCGCCCTCTTCCGCTGCAGCTGAGGCTGCCACAGGGAGCGCATCATGAGAACACACAACCAGAAACAGGCTTATACGGATTTATCATGATCTCATTTACTTACGCTCCTCTAATTTTAAAGGCGAGAAGGGAGTTGCCTAAATTCTGGGATTTTTAGATTGCTAGTTTATTTGTACTCATCCAGTCAAATGTGACTAATTTACCAATGGGACTGTCCATCCAGATGCCTTCCTTGGGTTTTAAAGTGTTGTTTAATTAGATGCCAAAAATATATTAAGCTAGGTTTACAATGGCAACTTAAGCAGTTTTGTAATGAATTTTGAGGCAAAGTGTTGGCTTGCTCTACACCTCATGGAGGGGTGGCCTGGAGGATGGCAGCAGACTCAGCTTCATATTGAGACTGAGGGAACAGGAGAGCTGCCAGACAGATGCAGGACAGACCTTCGCTTGTAGAGAACTGTGAAAGCCCTGGGAAATGCAGTCTATTAACGCCTGGCCACTGATGTGACAAGCTCTTCTTTAAGTCCCTCTTTATGGTTGGATACACTTCTTAAGCAAATTCTTCGGTCTGTATTTTACAAGGGGGAGGGGGAGGGGGGGGGCTCACAACGGCTGATTTGATACAAAACATTGAGGCTTGAAAGCATACTTTGAGATGCTGGGCGGTTGAGTGGTGGAGGAAGAGTTCTAAATGTGGGTCAATTCTGCTTGAAACAGCAGCTAATCCGTCTTTTCTTTCACATTTAACAGTTCTGACAAAAAAAAAAAACGCAATGCAACTCTGTTAAGGCTGGTTATGGCCTTTCTCTGCATACGTGTTTCAATCTTTTCATTGACTGAGGAGAAACAGTTTCTCTGAAAGAGCAGATCTCCCCTCGGCTTACATGAAACACATGAAACACATTATTTACCATAGTCTGCTGTGTTACTGAGGAACGCAGAACAAATAGTGCTAAACAAAAGTATTCAATAGGCATAGCTGACTGAAATAAAACACCATTATTTACTCTCTCCTAATCTCATTTAAGCAAAGGACATTTGAGTTATCCTCAAAAAAAATCAATATCACTTCCTTCAGGCTCTCTGCACTGCTTTCCTTTCTTGATGAGAACTCCTTCAAGTGCTTTATCAAAGCAAATCTTTTCAGATTTTTTTCAAAATCAAACGCGGGCTTCACTCACACCCGTTGCAGCGCTGTATCTGTATCCGTGTGATGTTGTGCGTTCTCTAAGAGAGGAGGAGCTCTCTAAGCCACCGAACGGAGACACTGTCCGACTCGTGTAGAGAGTGGAGCATGAGAGGACCAGGGGAGGGACAGGGGTGGACCCGGCGGGGCTGAAATCACAGGCAGCAGCTTGGGAGAAGAGTCCGGTCATTATTAGAGCGGCAATCTCAGAGTCTCCCGATCTCCGTCTACCAGCCGGGACACATGCTCATTTCTCCCTGTCATCAGTGCAAGGGCAGACAGGAAGCCTGTGTTTCCCAGCTCAATTCAAAAGGCTGCCCCCTCCCACACATCCCCTCCCCATACACCCAGGTCTGGGTCACACACACATACACACACACATACACACACACACGTACGCACCCATGTACACACACACACTAGTGTTTTCCAGTTATCCCGATCTTACCCTAATACTACAAATATACAGGACAGGCCCTGGTTTACAGAAGGAACACAGCACTGGCCCCAGTTCCATTTTAAACACATTCTGACCCCTGTATTAACTCTTAATAAGGGAGCCTGAAAGCAGCGAGCTCCTTCCCATTGGCCACATGGGGTACGCTCAGCCTGCAGACTGATAATGAGCAATAATGGCACTCCATCACTCGCATTTAAAAAGGCGCTGTGACTCGGTTCACTTTAATAAGCGCTTAAACCCCTCTGTCCTGATGTTTTATTCATGACTCTCCCGCTGCACAATGCGGGGCACACTGTTGTATTCACTGGGTACATGTGTACAAAGCTGATTCATTCTCTTAATCAAGCGCCACTGCCGTCAAATGCTTTCTTGGCTGGCGGTATGGAATTGAACATGGGAACGTCTGTGCTTCTCACTGGCGGGATATAACTGTAAGACAGGCACCAAGACAGCATTGCTTTGAGTCTTAATTAGAAAAAGGAAAAATGTATGAGTTTTTTCCACAAAGCACACTGCAACATTATGTTACCTCAATCTAATAGACAAACATTATACACTGTGACAAATCACCAGCATAAATCCTGAAAAGACAGTCTGTATTTGATCATTACAAATTTGATCAACAGTAACACCTGTTTTACGCAATCCCTATAAATCAGCTCTGTCCTTGATATGAGATTAAAATTTTGTTTGAAACGAAGCTATGCAACTATAAATCTGCCACATCGCTGCATATCTCAGCCAATTATGTTGCATGCAGTGACCTCTCTTTTGTAACTGTCAAAGGTTAACATGGGAAAATTTTAAAGAATGAAACTACATTTTTTGTGTGCCTTTGTTAATTTTTATACCAATCCAAGTAACCAATTAGTGATCCCACAGTCAGATAAAATTCAGACAGATAATCAGATAAAATTATATTTGTGCACTTTTTGGTGTGCATTTCTCTTACAGTAGCTAGATCTAAAGTGCTTTTACTTGTTGCACTGGATCCACCTGTGCTGGTGTTCACTAGGCTAAATGTCACACTGCAGTGATGTGCCACACTGTGCCATCTCTCTGTGCGGTGCTTTGCTTTGTGGGTAATCTGTAGACGCTGTGCTGTGTCTGTGCACTGTTTTGCTTTGTGATTAATCTGTAGACGCTGTGCTGTGCTGTGTGTCTGTGCGCTGTTTTGCTTTGTGGTTAATCTGTAGACACTGTGCTGTGCTGTGCCATGTGTCTGTGCGCTGTTTTGCTTTGTGATTAATCTGTAGACGCTGTGCTGCGCGTGCGTGTGCGCACATGGCGCTGTGACTCTGATCAGTGACATGTGACAGGGCAGACTGAAGAGGGGCCGTCGCTGAGCGCTCCCCCGTGGCTGATCACCAGCTGCTCCGGTGTGAAGCAGATGTGGAAGCGCAGGGGTGAATCTGCCTCATGTTAAAGGGACTGTGCTGCGTAACCCCCCTTTGTCATTACACCCGACCTCCGTCAAGCCTCATTAGGGAGCCCACTGCCTCTGTCGGGGCCACATTAAAGACAAAGCTTTCCTCTGTACTTTTTGCCCTTGTGATAAGGAAAACTGTCCTTCCTTTTTCTACTCTTGACAAGCCAGTAGTTTCCTCTTCCAGTCCCATGCACCTCATGCAGCAGCCTGTCACCCTTGCATGGTCATCTTTCAGAACATCTAAAATATCTGATGTAATTCTAAGTAAACTACTAGAGCAGCATCGACCTAGAAGTATATTTAATGTTTCCACAGTGTACATTATAACAGATTTAATGTTACTCTGTGGACATCTCAGAGAATAATTCATGTTGTGGTTAACAGAGAGAAAACTGTTCTGGGTACTGAGCAACAAAGGACCTTTAGAAAATGAATCTGAGGCTCACTTCTGTAAACACACATTAAAAATCCTAACAATGAAAATATACGCTCCATAATTACATCGCCGCGGATAAAAATGTGTCATCACATGTGGCCTGTGTTGCTTTATCTGCTCAGCGTCTGCTCCCGATTTACACACAAGACCCAACACAATCAACCGAGCGAAAAACAAAAAAACCTAAAAAAAATAACTAAAATAAAGTAAAAAACAAAACAGAACAGTATTTAAAAAACGGCGAGCGATGGAACAGACGGAAGAAGCGATGCGAGCAGATGAAAGCAGGAGCGGCACCGCCGTTAGCGTGTCTGGCCGGAGGACCTGAGTGGCCCGGCTTGTGGTTTTTTAAAGTTCTAATTAAACGGGGGTCTTGTGAGGCGCAGACAGGCGCCACGGCCATTACAGGCCACTTTAGGAGAGATTAGGAGCCTCCAGACTGTCAAACAGTGTTTTGGAGCGCTTTACCTCTGCCTCTCTGACAGAAGCACTGGAGCTTGCTGCTCTGCGTGGCACATACCTTTCCTGCTTTGAAGAGGGAGCCCTGGGTTCACTGCAGTTAGCGAGGTCAAGTTTACACAGACAGATCGGAGCAGTCTCAGCCCATTGCCTTCCCTGGGCTCTAATTATCTTAACTGACAGAGAAAACGGCCTTCGGGCAGACTCTAAAACTCACTCACTGATACTCTTTTTGTAAAGGTGGCCTTTGGACCCACTTCACGCACCATGAAAGCAATCATTGCTGTTGATATCAGTTTTGTTGTGTCCCGTGTACTGTAATTGCTTGAGAATAAGTTAGAATAAAAAAATAAATAAATACAAAAAGCCGCACAGCATATGCGAACAATGCAGAATTATCAATTAATTATTGCCAATTTTACGGAAGACATGCCGGCTTAGCAAGCCGTGCTTCTGAGCAGAAAGCTCTAAAGAGCCGCATTTTCATGTCAAAAGCCAACTCCCCCTGGCAAACCGAAGAAGCTAATGATGATGACTACGCACCAGTGACTACGACAGAATCAAAAGAACACAAATTAGCATGGGGGAAGGCAATTCTTCAATGAGAGATTCTCCGTTGCAAAAGAACAATGTTTTACTGTTATCAGTGACAATAACCAAGTGACTATTACTGTTTTTCCTGATTGTGAAGCAATAAGGTATATGTGCAAGAAGAGAGGTATTGTGCATCATTAAACCCCCAGAGAAGTGAAAGGGGAGAGCTGGCAGTGTGCCACATGCCCTAATGAAGAGCATCTCTGCAAATGTTTATTATCTGTGTATGTGGCAGGACCACAGCCCAGCCTGGGTTAGACCCTGTTTCTGCTGCCTGTTCCAGGGGCTTAACCACTCCCCCCACCCCCCACAGCCACTCTACGCCATCTCTCTTTTGGAGAAGTGTGTCCTATTCAACAGAGTTCCTGTGAGCAGAGGTGCACACAGACCGCTTAGCGTACAGTACGGTGCGGTGCACTGGACCCCTGCAGAATGCAGTTGACGTGCAGAGGACGAAGGGACCTTGAAAGAAACGCTCACAAGTCACATTCGGAATGTGCACGTGTCCATACGGCTCATTACAGCAGCATGCTACAGGCGGCTTTGACACCAGTGACAAAAGGCAGTGATGGAACCAAGACTTAATTCACCAATTAAAGGATATATCCAGTACAATGCTAACATGTCCTTGACCCTGTCAGAAATCTCACAACCGGACAAATGGCTTCCTAAAATACACGACCATACAGCCTGCACAGCTGAACTATCTCTCCCCAAGTCCATTTTTGTGCAAGTCAATCCCATTTTTTGGGGCCTTATCCTAAATTCATCAGAAGGGGCCACAGTATGCCTTCAGGACTCTACAGCATCTTTATGGCCTGTCGGCTGAGACAGTAGAGGGCTGCCACAAACAGCGAGCACTTTGTCAAGTGCATCTGAGCATTATCTGCGTAATCACAGGCACGGGGAATGGGGTGTCAGGGCAAGGTTTTCTGATGAATGGGGTACGAGGCTGAACGCAGCAGGCTGGCTTTGTCTCGCTCGTCCTCCGCCCGGTCAGGTGGTGCTCCCTGTTGGAGTAATTGGCAGAGGAGGGAGTGCCATAAGACAGCCAGCATGGGTCCGTCAGCTAACAGCCTGCCAATCAATGGTAATTGACAGATAGCATGACAGGCTTGCCACTGATCAAGTGTAAGGACACAAAGGGTCTGGGCCTCCTCCCCGAGCCTCATCCTGACATTTGTCCTGAGCAAAGGAAATAGAGGAGGGCAACGGAGTCTTTCTATGCCTGCTCATCTCATATCATCTGTTAGCCGTGTTTGGCAAACAAGTCATTTAGCATGACAAAACACACCCCGCCAGTCTCAGGCAAACCTTTTAGTCTTCCAAGCAGAGCCAAGCATGATCAAAGCTCAGCACTTTGAAGACAGAATGCTGAAATACCAGGCGACACCTCGGAACCTTTGAGTAACGTGTGAAAGAACAGCTTTCTTTCTTTATAATACAGAGGGAAAAGCAAAAAAGCCAGCTCATTAAATTCACTTAAATAAAAAAACAGGCCCCGCATTCTCTGTTCACTAATGGGGCTGGAGATTATAGCTATACAAATATAATATTGTGTCTTTCACGGCTAGCACAGAAAAGGTGCTGTGTGAAGATACATTCCTTTCATGGTGATAAGTTAGCCTAATGCTATCATCAATGCTTGGCAGGGCAAAGCCATTCAAAGGCTTCTGTTCAATCTACAGGCCAGAGTCACAGTATTTTTCCAGTCAAACACAATGTGACTGGTCGATAAATCCTTTCAGATGAAGACACCTCTGTGTTGCCATCCTCTTGCTACAGAGGGGGAATATGAGACTGTAGAGAGAGCATGTTAAATAATGGGGTGCTCTACTTCTTCCCCTGCAATTCACAAGTAGAGATTTACTCTGTTACCTCCTCACAGAATGTCACCCATCTACTTTTATCATAAAAATATACATAAAAAACTTAAATCAATAAATAAGGACACAACTAATCAAATCCTCATGCCATGATCAGCTAAGCTGGACAGCTTAACTAATGTACACCAGCAGAGCTAAAGACACACTGTTACAACAGGCAAAAAGGACTACAGCACACAAAAAGACACAAGGACACATGCTGATGTTCAGTTCACCTGAGGAGACACAGAAGACAGAGAAGACTCATGATGCAAAGCACAATTGCAGATCTTGATTTGTTTCTTAGCATTCTAATTATTAGGGATAATAAACTAGGCTACGTGTGTCTAATGCATTTTCGGTCAAATATTTCACAGAATTTTGGACAGCATTTAAAGTATCTGGCAGTGCAATTCTGCATACTTCTTTGAACACTTTCAAAGTTGTGGGAAGGGTGGGGTGGGGCGGGGGAGGTGGGGGTGTTGGGGCTGTTGGGGTTTTAATTTGCTATGCGCACGCACAGTTTCCATGCTGAACCTCCAAATCTCAATTTAATCAGTAATCACTAAGAAAACAAATAGAAAAATAACTTCTTTTTTGTTAAAAAAAGTTAATTAAAACACACGTTATAAAAGACAGGCCAAGCAAAAATACCACAGTTCCACACCACAAAACAAAACAAAACTAAAACTAAAACTAAAACATGCCACATAAGTGGTTGCTCATTAAACATAAACCCAAGTAGAAGTCAAACTGGGGTTAAAGACTGGAAACCCCACAGTCAGCACTTAGTAACACAGAAGGAGGAGGTGGGTTGGAAATTGCACATGCGGACGGAAACATTCAGTCGTCTGTCACAGATCTGGGCGCACTCCTTGTCTCTAAAGTGCGTGACCATGCCTCGACCCTGTGCTCACAGACCATGGGTACTAAGCACACCCAGCCCCCCCTTCCCCCTCCTCCAGCCCCCCACGCATACATTTCAGCCCTTCATGCTGTCACTCTACCAACAAACTAACTGCAACCAACAGACACCGCTAACTTAGTGCCTAGCAAAGGCAAACCAACATTACAATCACCAAGGTGAGAATAGCATCCACAATCACAAAACAAAGCATGTGCAGTGATGCTCAGACATAAAGTAGCCTACCTCATCCTAAAGTCATGCAAAGTCTGTGCCTGTAGCCCCTTCAAATAGCACAATGCTCCTCCTTTACTTTACATGCACTGTATGTACACTGAATAAAAGTAGCAGAAGCTCTGTCTTCATTACCTGACAGACTTCGTACAGCAGTTTGTACTGTTCCTCTGGCTTCTGCAGAGTACAGAGGCGGCATCCCATGGTGGAGAAGCGTCCCTCTCCTTTTCCTTCCTCCGGCCGAGCAGGAAGAGAGAGACCTCAGCTGGCTCTCCCACAGCGGGCTCACATGTGGCTGCTCTCTCTCTGTCCCCCTATCTCACTCCGTCACTCCCTCTCTCTCCCCCCTCTCTCTCTCTCTCTTTCTGAGGATAAGGGTCTGTCTAAATGGATTTACATGGATGCTGCAGACTCCAGCACCCGCATGTGAGTGTGAGTGTGTGTGTGTCCCCTACCTTCACTCACTCACTCGCTCGCCCGCTCATTCCCTCAATAAGTCAGTCCTCCCTTTACTCCTTGCTCAAGCTTCACCACTGCCTATATACATACACCCCACTCATGCATATTAAGCAGCAGCTCACTGAATATTCATGAGATGCTGCCTTATGGATGGTGGTGTGTGTGCATAATTGCAGACTACGCCAAATGAAGTTTCATTAATTGACAATCGTTACTTCTATTGTGCGTGAACACAATGGAGTTGAGCGGTGATGCGTTATCACTGCTGCAAACAAACCTCTCTCTGGGTCAGACCTGCATAATTGTTTGGTAGTGAAAGCCTCTTTTATTAGATTCACTCAATAGTCAATAAGCTGATCACAACAACCACTGAAGTGGAAACCAGTTTTTTTCTTCTTTTCAATGTAAAATTAGACATACATCTCTACTGAAGGAAATTCATGAAATGAACACTCAGTGGATAGTATGAACACAAAAGAGGGGAGCATTAACTTTTGCGAAGGGAAACATGTATCCAGTTAAGAGGGTTTTCTTCTTGTGCAAGGTTTCCTTTTGTATTTGCAGCCAGGACCTTAGACAAACACATTCTCCAGTAAAAGGTGAATAAAAGAGAATCTCATCTCTTCCAGCGCTGGTCCTAATGTATTGGGGGGCGAAGACAAGCAGACAAAACATGTGCAGACGGAGACTGTCCAGCTGATAAACAGTGACACGCATTCGTAGCGAGTGAGCTGTAGTCCTCGGTCACAGCCAGAGAGGACAGACGCTTTCCAGGACCGGGCCTGACAGCGGAGGTGGGCTCAACCCGCGCAGATCTGGCATCCGGCCTGGCGCCTTGCCAGGCGCAACGCAGCCAACCAACACAAAAGGCAATTACAGGAGCCAGGGTGGGCACTGGGTCAGCCTCTTGCTTATTATGCACCGGCGGCATCGCCGCGCAACAACAGAGCGGCCTTGTCCAACGATGCGCCCCACTCCAGCTCACACGATTAGTGAGCCCCTGACATTTTAATTACTGCCCCGGGACAAAGAGGAGCAGGGAAACTGACCACTGCGCTCACCGTTCCATGTCCTCGCAGGACAGGTCCGAGCGAACAGTTCCGCGACGGCGCGTGATTGGCCAACGCCGTGACGGCTCTGACTTGACTCGACTGAATGTTTTAACATTAGGCTGCTGAGGAAGTCGGCTCAGACAAAATTCCTTCCTGTCTTATCTGCCCTTCGCTTGGAACCAATGTTGTTCCAGAAATTCACCCTCTGTCGTGCTCCACCCGTCTCAAGTCTAGCACAATTCACACACTATGCGTCGCAAGACGGGGAGATTAACTGGCACGTTGGTGATGAATATTTAAGCTTATATACCTGTATAGATTTCATGGTCTAATTCAGTCTGTGGTGTTTTTCACGGTTTGTGAGGAAGGTGATAGGAGCTTCCAGAAACCAGATGTTCCTTCAGATTCTTATCCATGAGGGATTCCTGCGGCTTCCCAGTGCCACAATGGCAACTGAAAAAATACAGCCCTCCTATATACATACTGTAAACCCTTGGTTTAAAGTGTCAGTCAAAACTATTCAAATTATTTAATCATTTTCCTTAAGAAATCACATTGAGGCCAGCAAAGGATTATGACTTCTTTTCCCACAACCTTGGCTTGACAATTCTCAGTCTGGTTCTCACACAGTCAAGGTCACGGTAAAACATCACATAATCCAACTACATAATGAGAACAGGGTAGACAATTGCCAGAGGCATCCCAGAAGAGGTCAAAGTACAGTAATTGCAATTATACTTGAGCTCCTCTATCATTCACAGTGTCCCAAAGGTTGTTTGTTTCTTTATCAAAAGAATCAGCCTGATGGTTGCTGTCTGGGCAGCATCATTGAAAGCACCCTGTATTTGGCTTGGTACAAGCCAAGCGTAGCCTGGAGACATGATGCAGAAGAGAGATTTAGAGAGAGCTTTCTCAGCATGTACAGGTTTTAGAGGAGATGAATCTATAGAACCACAGATAACTTTTCCTTGCTCTCCAAAACCTGCATTTTGGTTGCAAATCTGTGCTCTGGGCAAATGACTGGCTACCTCACACCTCCTAGAGCTGAAAAAGCAGTTCAGAAAGGGACAGAGGTAAGGAAATGAACAGACTGATAAATAAATAAGCAGACGGAAACAAAAACCAATCTACACCCACTCGTCCTCGTCCTCGGAGATGACAATCAAGTGACACTGGGAGCAAGAAAAAAACATGGACACTGCATTCATCAAATTAATTTCTTGTTGCCGTGCCAACACAGCATCTCCCCTTCCCCCCTCTGAACCCTGGGACACGGGGGCTGAAACTTGCTCTTTCGGTAAACACGCTTCAAACAGCGGTTTTGATCCGCGGCACCGGAGAAATGAGCAAACAGCAGCAACGGCTAATTAGCAGCGAATGTATTCCTGGACTCCGGCGTGAGTAACAAGTGAAACTAAAGGTAATGATGTAATCCCGCCTGTCACTGGGGGTACGTGAAAGAGGGGCACAGAAGGTGGCGGGCGCCTGGGGACTGCTACCGTTGTGTCCCCTCCCTAATTAACTAACTGATCCTTTAAACTGTCAAACCCCGGCTCCGGCTCCACGCTCCGCTGAGCCATTCATATTCATAACCAGCTATTTTGCACTCGCCGGGGTCCTCGCCTATCCAGTCAAACAGTTGTCCCTTTCTGCTGTTTGTCAAATGGTGCACTGGAGAACCAGGGGCCCACGGCCGACTCCCTCTTTCTGTCTGTGTTTCTCCTTCGTTCTCATTTCCCGGGAGTTTATCAAATGAAAAACTAAAACATTAAGATGCATTTTATGTAACAAACTAATTTTCCCCCACAAAACAGCACTCGGTGCTCTTAAAGATCAAACAAAGAGTAAAGCTTCCTCCATCACTGTCGTGGATCTGAGACTGAGCTGTAAATTGCATGAAAGTTCACATGAAGCAAAGTTCAAATTGGGCCAAACACACACTCGATTGGGAAATGTGCGAAGAGGTTATATCATATTGGAATGAAAGATGCCTGTTGAGGTGTCCGATGCTGGGGCCGGTCCCTGTCCAGCCCGTGGGAGGAGTTAATGCACGCTGACCCCCGGCATTTCCATGAGCTGAGGGAAAATGTCAAGCTATCAGGTTTATGATTGGGAGGCCTGGCTGAAGAAAGTTCCTCAGATTTTAATCCGGATTTTATGACGCGGATCAAAGAGCAGCTTCATTAAATTTCGGGGAGCTGTCGACTGACTTGCTGTGTCTGAGGAGGTGACAATTCAGGACACGACGGTAACAAGTTTGAGGATGGCGATGGGACAAAGGAGACAGAGACGTGGGCTGCAATCTCATGCTGACGAACGCCGTGAAGCAATATCGAGACAGAGATCCCCTGCATGGGCAGTCTTTGTTTGCACCCTGAGCGTCCACAAGGGACACATGCACATGCTCATGCAGGCTACCGAGGCCAGTTTAGGCTATGGTATGCCACATCCCTCATGGCTGTACGGCATGTCTGTCTCCCCTAAGCCTCCCTGGGCCCTTCTCTGTTGGGGGGGGGGGGGTAATCCCACGGTCCACAGAGACCCGCGATTGCGGGAGATTAGTGCTGTCTTCCACCCCGCTGACGCTGGCTGTGGAGAAAGGTGTCTGTTTATTAGGCCCTAATCTGCTGAGGATATGAGTCTGAATGCTGGTGCAGAGGGAAGGTATCCTGTAATAGGACCTCGCTGTTTTTACAACGGGGAGACCAGGTCAGAGCCCCTGCTTTTTTAATGAAGGGGGGGCGGGGGGTTGGCAGAATGAGCTCTGTCACAGAATGTCCTAACCCCCTCCCACTTCCCTTGCAGACTGGTCTCTCTGTCCACAACTGGAGCTAGTGGGCGTATAAATCATGAGACAGCTGTCAAGCTTTTATTTACTGCGGTAAACAGATCCCGGCCAATATGAGCAACAGTCAAGGGAATTGCAACCGCTACATCATTTTAATTGGGGAAAATAAAATAATAATGTCCTATCCGTCATTTAAATCCATTAATGAGCCTGTCTGTGGAAATGGCTCAGTGGCAGGGCAAAGCTGGGGTCTAGGGAGCGCCCTCACTTTTGTGCAGACAAAAGGCAAAGCAACACATTGCAGGAACAGTACAGGGAAAATGAGGGCCACAGCAGAGATGTCACGCACTCCACACACCACGGGCTCCACACGATATCAGACAGTCTGCAGACATGCCTGTCAACAAACAGTTTTTTAATCCCCATCAAAGAGACACACAAACACCCAGGTTTTTATCTCTTTTCCTGATGTGAAAATGCAACACCCACGGTTTTGTGATGTGCTGTAATTCTCAAAGAAAATTCTTAAAAAGATGAAGAAAAAAAAAACATCAAACTGATTTTTTTCTCTCTCAAAGCATCATCAGTGTTCTTATTTGTGCGAACGGACTATGAAATACATGCTGTTTCTCTCATGATTAAATACAGGGGAAATCAAACAGTCACACATAAAAGTAGAAACAAGCATATACAAAGCCCTATCAAATATTAGATAAACGAGTAACAAAGGGCCCTGCAAGTGACATAAAAACATCCGTAAAGCTGCATTATACAGAAACGCCTGGGCTCGAGGTCAGTGGAGAAAAGGGACTATGGGCTATGCGAGCTGACAGGGGGCATAATTCTCACTGCAGCTCTCAACTGTTGTGGGAGAGAGGCGAGTTTCACATGAGGGATAAAGAAGGATTTGAATATAAATAAATTGGAAGGGGTGATGACAGCGAGCGAATCTGGTGGCAGTAAATGGATCCCCCATCCTGGCTGACAGATCTAATATGTCTTCGGCTTTGGCGGGCCTCCAATCCACAAATGACAGACCCCTGCTCAAAGCGGAATTAGCGCGCATAATGGGGCTACTAAAATCATGGCCTAACCTTTGCTGCCATGAAGAGCGCAAGGTAAACGTCCATAACGAGACATAAAAAGTATTTACGATTAATTATCTAAATGCCACGGCATTCCTTCCGCAGGTAAGTCATGCAGCTTGTCAACGCGGTTATTAAGTGGGATATTAAGGAGTTCGTATTTCATCCGCTGGGCCACAAGCGCTGGAGTCCCAGGCATGTGGACATAGGCGCTGGCGGGGGCCTACAGCGTCTGCCTCCGCCGGCAGGGAGACCAGTCTGTCACGGCCCGGCCGTTCCATCTCACTCACTCCCATCGTATTACTTCCGCCGCGCTCGGCGGTGTATATACCTACTGTAAAGTCGCGGGCGTGCCTGAATCACGTTTGCTCAGACGCAGGCGGATGCGTCGTGTTGAGTGAATTGGCGTTGCGGTGTTACCCGTCCTGCCGGTCTCGGGGGGGTTGAGTTATTGGCCCGGCGATCCCGTCTGACGCTCATCCATGAGCGCATCTCATTACATTACCACGCTCTCAGAGGCTAAGGGACTGACTACAGGACATTAGCGGTGATGTCAGTGATGGGTGAAATCATGGCACGACAGTTCCGTCATAAATGATCCTGAAGGAGGACTGCAATTTGCAAAATGGAGCCGCGGTGAGTGATGGGCAGTCACAACGGTAAATACTGTAGACAATGCTTTCATTTCATTTTCTACATTTCCATCAATTTCAGCCCAGCTGTTCTTACCAGTTTTAATGCCATTACTCCATAAAAATCCAGGCTTTTACTGAATTAAAACAATAAAAAAAATAAAAAATAACAATGTTGTCACTACAACGCTGAAATATTCCAGTCGGGTAACACCTGCCAATTAACTGGCACTAAGTTCAATTTAGAGACAAAGCTGGAGATAATCTCTCGATGATAAGACATTGACAGGGACAAGTGAAAAGTCAAATGAGCCTGTGAATAATGTGGATCTATACCCTCCTGCCTCTTGTAGCCATTCCACATCTGATATATCTCTCCAGCCATCAGAGAGCTGAGGCCAGATGCTATATGGTGCCAAGCCGTCATGATTCAGCCTGTCACGAGTTCAGTTCCAAAGCCCTCTCCAAAGACCCTTCTAGCTAATAGAGAGCTCTGCTGCACATTGATAGTATGCAAATGTATCATATTTCTGTATGTTTTAACAGTCAGGGGACCAATACACTACAGAAAATAATGTCTAAATTAAAGGCTAAATACCCCTGTTGAAACGGAGTTCTAAATTAAATTGACAGACTAGTATAGTGAGAAAATATGGGCATCATAAAGTTCTTGGTTGAGAGAAGTGAGTTTCATTTCGTAAAAAAAAGTCTATATATATATATATATATATATATGGCCTGTACAACACATTCTGTTCTGGAAACATGTCTTCTGTTGAAATCATAGTGAGATGAAATGTTGATGAAACACAAACACATAGGAACACATGTAGAAATGCACCACCCATGCACACACACACACACGCACACACACACACTACTCACCCCTATTATAGAAAGCTCAGATCGTGAGTATGTAGCCCCACTCATAACCCCACTCCCCACTGGAGCCACACAGAATCATCAGTTGTCTGACCCCAGGTCAGAGTTCACACAAAGCATAACCCTGGGGATTCCCCACCTCTCTGTTGTTTTTATACTGCCCACATCTACTGCTCATCCACAAGCTCACTTTGCCCACACACTCCTAAGAATGTTAACTAATTTCATCCCTTTTTTCAAATTGTCAAAGGCCAAAACATATATTTTAAAATATATTATAACATTAAAAAGACATCAACTCTGTATTCCCACATTGTGTTTATATAGATTATATTTTTATATAGAAACAGATCACACATAAATATATTTTTACTGAGCTGTCAAAAAGCACATTTTGTAAAAAAGCACCACCCTCTAAAATAATACCACTTTGACACAATATTCGACATTTAAAATATTGCGGCTGAACCATGTAGGCTAACATCTTATTTGTCACAACTCATCCATTCAGACAGGAAAAAAAGTTCCCAGCAGCCATTTATTCATGGCCAAATCCCCGAAGAAATGAAATAATCAAAGTTGTATTGATGTAGGCCCACCCAGTACCTCGGGCAAGCCATAGATTATCAGAACCCGTGTTTGATTGCATCTACTGGATGACAAACTGAAAACAATCGCGCAAACAAAGCTGACACTTTCTGGTTTTTTTCCCCCTTCTGTTCAATCCAACAATATTCACACTGGACAATCAGCCCTTCCAATGGTTTAACAACAGCCTCTGGCAAGAAAAGTTACCGAGCGCCATCGATGAAAAAGCCCCTGCAATAAAAACCGCACAAGCCTCCCAGCCCACTACAGGGAGGTGTGTTACACTCCCATACCAACCTGACTCACGGGTGCATGTTTTCACTGGTGGAGATGGAGAGATATTAAGAATATGCACTGAAGTGTGTTTGATGGCAAACCATCAGGGAGATAAAAAGCCCTAATGTAGTTATTTGTTCTGACTCAGTGTGCTCAGGCTATCCCAACATGCAGCTAAATTAATAGAGGTCCTCTGGTCAGTCGTTTGTCACTGGACAGACACCCAGGGGCTCTTGGTCGATGCGGACACTTCAGCCTGTACTCTCGAATGGACCTCTGGGAGACGGAATGCAAAATGGCGTCCCTGGGCGCGCACCCCACCCCTCCAGCCTACCCGCCGCGCCTCCCGCCATCGCCTCCGCTCACGCCTGGAACGCATCTGAACGATACAATGCAAACCTCGTTTGGCTGACGAGTAAATTCAATAAGCCACTTCCAGCACATCAAATTCCAATTTATCAGGGCTCCTCTTCCTGTTTGCCTCCTGAACGCTGATATTCAAATAGTGTTTGCTTTTAGGCTAAGAGAGGCTAATCCATTTAGCAGCGATGAAAAATACATTTGTAACAGTTGGCGTTATTGAACTTTCAATCTCCATTTTTAACCACTCGTAATGCCCTTTGTCAATGCCTCGCTCAGTGAGAAGCCGACGCCAAAAGGACTTTGTGAATGGTAAAAACTCTTTAATAAATGCAAAAGGAATCCTCTTGGCTGCGTGACAATTCTTATCTCCTGGACTGTTTATTTTTCCCCAGTAGAAGTCATCCGATGCCTCTATTGGACAGCTATAGCAATTAACAGTCACTATAGCCTAATAAAAGTTGTATGCTTATCTGTTATAACTTATCAGGTCAAATAGAAATGATTGCATTTTTCTTCCCTGGTACCAAAATAAGAGTGGACAGTGGGACTCCATGAATTAAATGACAGCCTGTGTGTTGTCAAATGGCTCCCACAATAGGCAAATGGGCACAAATAGGTACAGCTTTTCTTATTAAAATCCACACTGCCCACAGTGCACAGTGCCATTAGTGGTAATGTAATTCTCTAAGTGTGGTAACTGCACAAAGAAACAGGGTTGGGTGAAGATAATACACACAGCAAATTTCGCCTCTCACACACCACTGCACCCCCCAAGCCCCCGCCTCCCCCTCATCACACCACAACACCCCTCTCCCCGAATGGAATGGGAGAGTGTGTGTGTTTGTGGGTGTGTGTGTGTGTGTGTGTGTGGGGGGGTGGTTTAAAAAAACCCTTGGCATATAGTTTTCATCCAATCCAAAGTTCATTTGAACTGAAGAGCACAGAAAACACTGTCATTATGGAGTACAATGCTTCAGCACAGTGAGGGGAGAATTGAAACCATTAAACAAAGGAAGGATCAGCAAAGGGTCTTAGAGAGAGAGAGAGAGAGAGAGAGTGTGTGAGAGAGATAAATTAAACATCTTGTCACAGAACAGAAGCCCTCTGGTGTAATAAAGACATGCCGCTGGACATAGGCAGAGCACCAGGTGGCCTCTGACACCTAGACCCTGAAGTACACCTGTGCTTTGTCAGAACGTGGGAGGCAGGTGGGGGACCGGGTTATCTAAAGCAAGGAAATAAAAAAAGAAATAAAAATACATAAATGCAAGCCAGCTTCTCCTCATTAAACACAGAGCTAGTGGAATAAAACCACGGTTTCCCTCATTCATCAGCCCTCCAGAGTTACTGTTCAGGCACTGACCCTATAGTGAGGTCCATAGGTCCATATTCACCACACACCAACGGACCACTGGCATAGCATCCACCTGCTCAGACCCCCCCCCCACCCCGCCCCCCCCCCGCCAGGTTCTCCCCTGCCCCCTATAGTTGCTTCATTATTTCAGCACTGGCAGTGATTGGCGCATCACATAACAGATAAATTCAGCCACCCTTGGTCTTTATTCTAGAAAGCAGGTTTTCATCTGGCTATTAGCCTACAGAAATGGGCTGCAAAGCAACACGATCAAGGTAGATATAAATACATTTAATCAATCTGCTCCCATGGGGGCCCCCTGCACTATTGTGTTCATCCACTTCATTTCTGAGCAAGACAGTACAAAGTTGCTACCATTCTACACATATTGCATTTCTTGTTCTTGAAAAATGAGGTAAGGGTACAAAATAGGATCTTTTCAAAATATATCAGCACATCTGCATATCTTACCTCTATGGAGAAACACTGACCTTGACATTTTAGCTGGTAGTATGAAATGGAAAATAAATAAATAAAAAACAGCTAGGCATTTTGAACCATTCACAATCTCAAATTTGCTGGAAAATTCCAAGCACACTTTTTTCTTTTCATAAATCTCTATATACTGTGCAGCCTAATGCTCAACCAGCCAAATAGACAATATTACAGTGACTTGTCTCATAAAGTCTATTTGTCTAACAATTCTCCAGTATTCACAAGCTTTAATTCACAATCTCTAATTGCATGACACATACAGACCTGTTAAAGTGTGTGCTCATTGTTAACACTGTTCATTTGAATCACAGGCTTTAAAATCGAGCTGTTAATTGTTCCACATGCAATTACAACTTAATGAACCACAGCAAAAAACAGGTGTATTCAGAAGGTTAAGAGTGTGTTGTTTGTTTACGGCTTTCCTTAACCTAGGCTTTTCAAAAGTGAACAGTTTGCCACGCTGGCATTTTAAGAAGCTATTTAACACATTTTTATTGCATGGAACATAACATCACATTCTGTTATAACACACCACCTGAGTTGCATGTTGCGTCAATGGAAAAATCAATCTTCAAGGGAGCAAATCTTAGGTGCACTGCAATAGGATTCTGCCTACCTCAGACCATGGTTCTCTGTTAAGCGTATGTGTGTGTATGTGTGCGCGCGTGTGTGTGTGTGTGTTTGGTAATGTAATTTACCCATCGGTATTACAGTACAGCTAGAGCAGAAAGTGCAGTCTGGTCCCACAGGGGCTCAGTAACACGCTCCCCGCTGTTCTACACACATCCAATGCATATGATGTGAGAGAGCAATCAAAGCAATAGGGAGACACTATAGCTTATCTTGCTGGTACCCTTCCCCCAATTCTCCCCTAAAGTCAGGAACTCAGCCCTCCAGGACAAAAAGCTTCTTCTACTACAAACTTAACTTCCAAGCTCTTCATCATACTAAACAGTTGGATTCAGACTTCTGAGTCATTTAACAGAATATGTAAATGCAAACAGCAAATGTATGAATAACAGGACCACGCTGAGCCTGCATGAAACGGATGGCAGGTATCCTCTGCCCATCTCAGCAGCAGTTCAGCTTCATCTGAGGCACACCAGAGGAGCAAACGGATTGGATCAACGGTTAAACCAAGGCATGCATGTTTATCCAATCAGCCATCACGTCTGACTGTTGCTACTAACAGCTACAACTCATTTAAAAAAAACAAGTGGGTACAAAAGCTATTATAACATAACAACAGGTTTCTAAATGAATACGTACATATTAATAGGTAATAATAACCAACTAAGGGTTATTACTTTGCCAACCTGTGTAAGCATGGGAAAGGAAGACATCATTCCTTAGGGGAAGCAAGCTCATACTGATATGCGAGCTGTTGATGTGATCTAAGCCACTCAGTATTTCAATTAGGCCAAATAAAACCAAAAACAAACAGAATAAGGATTCTAAAAATATATTAAGATGGAACTATATCAATATTAAGAGATGAATAAATATTAAGGGAAGATGTGTGGTTGCTTCCGTAGTCCGAACAATTCAGTAGATGGCATATTATTGTGGGGATATTGGAGAGATTGCTGTAGCAGTGCATTGCCTGGTAAGAAGACTTTCATGGCACGAGTCCTACTGCAACATTGGCCACGACCATTAGCCACACAGTCACCAAAACTAGGTCCAGTTTGTGTACCTTCAACAACACTTACTTCAAAAGTAGCTGATTAGTATGGACTTTCCGTACATAGCTGCATATATAGTTCATCGCAGAAAATTCTCATTTACCCCCAGTGGTGCAAACTGGATCCATATACAGTCAGAATTAATCGGCACAAAGTTGCTGATATGCTCCCTCACAATAGGATTAGAGAAGGAGCTATCTGCCCTTGAGTCTTTCCTCCATCATGAACTCCCAAGCAAATAATGTGTCATTTGGAGAGCTGCTGTATTTATTTATATACAAAAGCACGTGCAGCGATAGGTGGGCGTCAGCGATATCTGAATTTCATCTCCAGTGTTGTTGTAAGGCTAGCAGCACTTGAGCGGTACTGCGGATGAGACCCTGTAAATTGAAAGGTGAGCCGCCGCACTGACTCATTGGAACTGCACACATAAAACAAAGGTGGGGTCAGTGGAAAGTGGGTTTACAGTACATATAACTCTTCATGTCTGCAAATCAATAAACCCGGTTTGTTTTCCAGAACATCAAACTGAAAATATACCTCGCAGAAAAAACAAAGGCGTGTTTAGCCAGAAGAAGCGCGAGCTGAGACTGACGTCTGCCCTCTTCTTTTCACACAGAAGTGACACAGAGCACACAGTCCCCTCCGTGACAAAGCCTTCCAGTGACTGCACTTTTCGAAGTCTGTTAATAAACTTAACAGCAATTAACAAATTGCAGGCCAAACAAAACTGGGCTTGATCTGTGAGGCACTCACAGCAGTGAATGGCACTACTCAAGAGGGAACAAAACCCATTTGAAACCCTGCTTGAAATAATGAAATGCTTGAACAGTTTTTATGCTGCACAAAGGTTCTACCTTGAGATTTATGTCTCGGAGCTCAGGGTTAGTCACTCACTTACTCATATTATTTGCCTTCGTCATGATTCTTTATGGAAACAGGACAAAAAGAAAATGTTTTCCCCCTGTCTAGACAAATTATTGTCCCCTTCCAAGCTACAGTAACATATTGAAAGGGCTGGATTACACTGCTTTTGTCTGTGGCAAAAACGTCTGAAAGTCTATGCGAAAGTAAGCCATCATGCATGAGGAAAGTGAAGTGGATTTCCGAGGCCAAAAGTCTTGAAGTTATGTTCAGCAGCTATACTGATCAGGAATCACCTACAAAGTAAAAATATTAATACCCAAACATCCTAACTATGCAATGAAATTAAGTGTTACGGTCAGTGAATGCAGGTCACTTTGTGCAAGAGGTACTTAGCAATTCACCATTCAGGCCTAGACCTAATCTATCAAACTGCAATAAAGCATGGATGAAACACAGACCAAAACATCTCTGGGTCTCCGGGACCACTGTTGCCTATCCCGTCTTTATTCAACACCAGAACGGCAATACATTTTTAAATAGCAGTCTGTGCTTTACTGTTTAAAGGATCCAGTATTTGAAAGAAAACGCAATGAAGGAATATTCACTGGGAGAACGTGTGACAGTATTAAGAACCTCTCAGCATTACTCTGCATGCCACTGTTGCATCTTTCTAGATGAGAGTTAGTCCTTGCAGGTCACAGTCATCCACTCATGCTTCAGTGCACAAATGTTCACCTCAAATGACTTAAATACAGGGTTTAGGGTTTATATAAAAGCCCCATCCACCCCCGGCTGAACTGTTTATACGCAGCGCTGAGAAAAACCTTCGCTGGGGTCTCCGGTCACTGGTATCGGTCAGCTCATATTTACTCGAGTGCAGCCTCCGTTTGCCACCAATTCTGTGTCTTCATTGTCACATGTTTTCAATTACTGTGCGAGTGCACAAAGCCAACCTGTGCTGCAATTCAATAAGGACACAAAAGAGTGAGGGGGACCATGTGTTCCGCCTCGCCCATTGTCCCGGGACGGCTGAGTGACAGGGGCGATTCTGCCCCCTCTCTGGGGGACCTGGGGCAGTGAATCGTTACTTTGTACCTGTCACTCAAGCGGTGACACGGGGACCCCTCCGCGTTTTCATAGGTGTCCCCGAGATCAGGAGAGGTGAGGAGGTCCCAAAATCACCAGCATGTCACAGGCAGCAGGCCTTTCTCCGACTGTCTCATTCAACACCCCCCATCCCCTCCCCCCCAAAAAAACCCAAC